>NC_135415.1:1240000-1450000 GCF_051991245.1 Festucalex cinctus
ATAGCCTCTATGGACATTAAAAGCAATATCGTGAATGAAGGATATGCTTAATAACTCCACGGTACATGCTCCAAAAAAAATCCCACGCTTGACATGTATGCTTATAATCAAGGCCTGAAGGTATCTCTATGACAACATTCAGTTATAAATACAGCGCCACCGAGCCCTTGAGGCTCATATAAAAAAAATAAATAAATACCCCACATACGGTATTTTGTACAAAAAATGTACACTCATTCTAAGTGTGATAACTAAGTCATTTATGAATATTCTTTTAGTTTCCACCACTCAAATTGTTCACTGGCTTCACACCGATCCAAACGGTATGTACGTTTCCATTTTGTTTTATTCATTTTTGATTGCCCCTTTGGAGAATAAAAGTAACATAGTGCAATGAGTACAACGAGCGATGATGTGTATATACACTTTTACAAAAAATACCAATCAGCGCAACTCATTGCCTAAAAATAAAAAAGGACGCTGATTTTTGCAGGTCTTAACAATCACCAAAACCCGTTGAGCTTGACACACACACTGGCAAAAAAATATTCTACATGTAAACGTTTATTATGCCATTTTCAAAGAAATTTTGCTTCCAAGATGCCAGTACCCCAACGTGCAAGGACCCCAACGTGGCCCGGGCTGCGAGGGCCCTTTATAGCTGCTCGCAGCTCTAGTTATTAGGGCCCGAGCAGCGACCGCTGCGAGGTCCCTATTGTTTTTGTAAAAATTATTATTATTATTATTATTATTATTATTATTATTATTATTATTATTATTATTATTATTATTATTCTTTATTCTCCGCAAACGATCGCGATTTTGGGTACCTAAACATTCACGAAAACTCACCGAACTTTGCACACTCCTCAGGCCCGGCGAAAAATTTGATATTATTAAGTCGTCATAACAATGCGACTCGATAGCGCCCCCTAGCGTAGAAAAATAAAAACCAAGCCCGGCACGTTTGAGCTAGAGCAACAAAAATTGGCAGGCACGTGTAGCACCCCGAGACGCACAAAAAGGCTATTGGGACCATGTAGCTAAAATGTACAGGAAGTGAGCTATGAATTTTTTTATGTCCAATTTTGGCCTATTTTGGCACATTCACTGTGGTCATGCTTTTTCCCCCTTTGCAAACATTTTTCATCCAATTGACTTCAAACTTGGCATTTATCATCTCAAGACCTGAGAGAACAACTGGGCAAAACATCTTGCCTTTTTGAAATACTATATGACGGGGGCGGGGCATCAAATATTGCTTTTAAAATTTCATTTGTCCAGAAAGAGCAAATGCTTAATAACTCCCATGTTCAAGCTCCAAAAAATCTCAAACTTCTCAGGCAACGTAATAGTCACGGCCTGAAAACATCTATATGATAAAATTCAGTTATACATATAGCGCCACCTAGTGGTTACAATAAATGTCATACTTTACGTTTTTAGCTACTGTGCTGAGCTTGTTGAAGGGATCCATTTGAAAATTGGTCAGAAAAGCCTTAAGATGTTGATCATGCCCCACACCGAATATTGTAACTTTTCGCCAAAGGGCGTGGCCGCTACGGTGGCGCAAAGTCTGAAGATTTTTCGTGAAAATAAAAGCTGCATTAACTTGACCGAGATGATCCTATCTTCTCAAAATTTCACACATTTGATGAGAGTCCAGCCCTAAAGACATCTACTGACTTATATTTCATCTAACTGATAGCGCCACCGAGTGGCAATTTTTTTTCTTACGAATTTTCTTCTACGTTTTTCTCCAAACACGTTAACTGGACCTACCTCATATTTGCCCAGATGAGGGTTTCGGCCTTCATGATGTCACAACACGAAGTTTGTGAGTTTTCGCGAATTGCTGTGGGTGTGGCTAAGCGCTGTTCGCCAAGAAAACAACGCCAGTTTTGAGGGTCTAAACATGCACAGAAACTCATGAAACTTGGCACACACATCTGGCCTGGTAAAATGAGCAATATTTTATTGTTGATTGTGCTATTTTTACAAAAATGACTCAATAGCGCCCCCGAGAAATTTTTAACGAAGCAGCCCCGGTTGTACGTTTAAGCAAGAACGACGAATATTTTTAGGTGTATGAGGGAGCCCAAGACCTACAAAAAAGTCTCCTGGACCCATATGCTAAAATGAACAGGAAGTTGGCTACGAATTTTTGAATGTCCCATTTTTGACTATTTTTGCACATTCACAGGGGGCAGACTTTTGCCCACTTCTCCTACACGTTTCATCTGACTGAGTTAAGACTTGACCTGGACCATGTCAAGACGTGAGCCAACGACAGGGGGAAAAATCTTGACCTTTCGAAATACTATATGATGAAGGCGGGGCATCAAAATTTGTGTTTCGCACTGAAAAAGGATATGCTTAATAACTCCCCGGTACATGCTCCAAAAAATCCCAAACTTGACATGTATGTTTATCGTCAAGGCCTGAAGCTATCTCTATGACAACATTCAGTTATATATGCAGCGCCACCTAGCCCTTGAGGCATAAAAAAAAATACCCCACATACGGTATTTTGTACAAAAAATGTAAACTCATTCTAAGTGTGATAACTAAGTCATTTATGAATATTCTTTTAGTTTCCACCACTCAAAATGTTCACTGGCATCAGACTTATCCAAACATATATATATTTTTATTTATTTTTGATAGCCTCTGTGGACATTAAAAGCAATATCGTGAATGAAGGATATGCTTAATAACTCCACGGTACATGCTCCAAAAAAAATCCCACACTTGACATGTATGCTTATAATCAAGGCCTGAAGGTATCTCTATGACAACATTCAGTTATAAATACAGCGCCACCTAGCCCTTGAGGCTTATATAAAAAAAATAAATAAATACCCCACATACGGTATTTTGTACAAAAAATGTAAACTCATTCTAAGTGTGATAACTAAGTCATTTATGAATATTCTTTTAGTTTCCACCACTCAAAATGTTCACTGGCATCAGACTTATCCAAACATATATATATTTTTATTTATTTTTGATAGCCTCTGTGGACATTAAAAGCAATATCGTGAATGAAGGATATGCTTAATAACTCCACGGTACATGCTCCAAAAAAAATCCCACACTTGACATGTATGCTTTTAATCAAGGCCTGAAGGTATCTCGATGACAACATTCAGTTATAAATACAGCGCCACCTAGCCCTTGAGGCTTATATAAAAAAAAAACCCACATACGGTATTTTGTACAAAAAAATTTAAACTCATTCTAAGTGTGATGACTAAGTCATTTCTGAATATTCTTTTAGTTTCCACCACTCAAATTGTTCACTGGCTTCACACCGATCCAAACGTATGTACGTTTCCATTTTGTTTTATTCATTTTTGATTGCCCCTTTGGACAATAAAAGTAACATTGTGCAATGAGTACAACGAGCGATGATGTATATATACACTTTTACAAAAAATACCAATCAGGGCAACTCATTGCCTAAAAATAAAAAAGGACGCAGATTTTTGCAGGTCTTAACAATCCCCAAAACCCGTTGAGCTTGACACACACTGGCAAAAAAAATATTCTACATGTAAACGTTTATTATGCCATTTTCAAAGAAATTTTGCTTCCAATATGCCAGTACCCCAACGTGCAAGTACCCCAACGTGCAAGGACTCCAACGTGGCCCGGGCTGCGAGGGCCCTTTATAGCTGCTCGCAGCTCTAGTTATTCTTCTTCTTCTTCTTCTTCTTCTTCTCCGTAAACGATCGCATTTTTGAGTACCTAAACATTCACGAAAACTCACCAAACTTTGCACACTCCTCAGGCCCGGCGAAAAATTTGATATTATGAAGTCGTCATAACAACGCGACTCTATAGCGCCCCCTAGCGTAGAAAAATAAAAACCAAGCCTGGCACGTTTGACCTAGAGCAACGAAAATTGGCAGGCACGTGTAGCACCCCGAGACGCACAAAAAAGTCTATTGGGACCATGTAGCTAAAATGTACAGGAAATGAGCTATGAATTTTTTTATGTCCAATTTTGGCCTATTTTGGCACATTCACTGTGGTCATGCTTTTTCCCCCTCTGCAAACATTTTTCATCCAATTCACATCAAACTTGGCATTTATCATCTCAAGACCTGAGAGAACAACTGGGCAAAAAGTCTTGCCTTTTCGAAATACTATATGATGGGGGCGGGGCATCAAATATTGTCTTTAAAATTTCATTTGTCCAGAAAGAGCAAATGCTTAATAACTCCCATGTTCAAGCTCCAAAAAATCTCAAACTTCTCAGGCAACGTAATAGTCACGGCCTGAAAACATCTATATGATAAAATTCAGTTATACATATAGCGCCACCTAGTGATGACAATAAATGTCATACTTTACGTTTTTAGCTACTGCGCTGAGCTCGTTGAAGGGATCCAGTTGAAAGTTGGTCAGAAAAGCCTTAAGATGTTGATCATGCCCAACACCGAATATTGTAACTTTTCGCCAAAGGGCGTGGCCGCTACGGTGCCGCAAAGTCTGAAGATTTTTCGTGACAATAAAAGCTGCATGAACTTGACCGAGATGATCCTATCTTCTCAAAATTTCACACATTTGATGAGAGTCCAGCCCTAAAGACATCTACGAACTTATATTTCATCTTACTGATAGCGCCACCTAGTGGCAATTTTTTTTCTTACGAATTTTCTTGTACATTTTTTCTCCAAACACGTTAACTGGACCAACCTCATATTTGCTCAGATGAGGGTTTCGGCCTTCATGATGTCACAACACGAAGTTTGTGAGTTTTCGCGAATCGCTGTGGGCGTGGCTAAGCACTGTTCGCCAAGAAAACAACGCCAGTTTTGAGGGTCTAAACATGCACAGAAACTCATGAAACTTGGCACACACATCTGGCCTGGTAAAATGAGCAATATTTTATTGTTGATTGTGCTATTTTTAAAAAAATGACTCAATAGCGCCCCCTAGAAATTTTTAACGAAGCAGCCCCGATTGTACGTTTAAGCAAGATCTACGAAAATTTTTACGTGTATGAGGGAGCCAAAGACCTACAAAAAAGTCTCTTGGACCCATATGCTAAAATGAACAGGAAGTGAGCTACGAATTTTTGAATGTCCCATTTTTGACGATTTTTGCACATTTTCAGAGGGCATACTTTTGCCCACTTCTCCTACACGTTTTATCCGACTGACTGATGACTTGACCTGGACCATGCCAAGACCTGAGCCAACAACAGACGGAAAAATCTTGACTTTTGGAAATACTATATGATGAGGGCGGGGCATCAAAATTTGTGTTTCGCACTGAAAAAGGATATGCTTGATAACTCCCCGGTACATGCTCCAAAAAATCCCAAACTTGACATGTATGTTTATCGTCAAGGCCTGAAGTTATCTCTATGACAACATTCAGTTATATATGCAGCGCCACCTAGCCCTTGAGGCATGAAAAAAAAATACCCCACTTACGGTATTTTGTACAAAAAATGTAAACTCATTCTAAGTGTGATAACTAAGTCATTTATGAATATTCTTTTAGTTTCCACCACTCAAAATGTTCACTGGCATCAGACTTATCCAAACATATATATATTTTTATTTATTTTTGATAGCCTCTATGGACATTAAAAGCAATATCGTGAATGAAGGATATGCTTAATAACTCCACGGTACATGCTCCAAAAAAAATCCCACACTTGACATGTATGCTTATAATCAAGGCCTGAAGGTATCTCTATGACAACATTCAGTTATATATGCAGCGCCACCTAGCCCTTGAGGCAGAAAAAAAAAATACCCCACTTACGGTATTTTTACCAAAATTGTAAACTCATTCTCAGTGTGATAAATCAGTCATTTATGAATATTCTTTTACTTTCCACCACTCAAAATGTTCACTGGCATCAGACCTATCCAAACATGTGTATTTTTTATTTAGTTTTATTTATTTTTGATAGCCTCTATGGACGTTAAAATCAGTATCGTGAATGAAGGATATGCTTGAATAACTCCCCGGTACATGCTTTAAAAAATCCCAAACTTGACACGTATATTTCTAATCAAGGCCTTGGGTTAGGGTTAGGGTTAGGGTTAGGGTTAGCCCTAACCCTAACCCCCCCGTCGCGGCTCGGGCCCTAATAATAACTAGAGCTGCGAGCAGCTATAAAGGGCCCTCGCAGCCCGGGCCACGTTGGGGTCCTTGCACGTTGGGGTACTTGCACGTTGGGGTACTGGCACATTGGGGTACTGGCATATTGGAAGCAAAATTTCTTTGAAAATGGCATAATAAACGTTTACATGTAGAATATTTTTTTGCCAGTGTGTGTATCAAGCTCAACGGGTTTTGGTGATTGTTAAGACCTGCAAAAATCAGCTTCCTTTTTTATTTTTAGGCAATGAGTTGCCCTGATTGGTATTTTTTTGTAAAAGTGTATATACACATCATCGCTCGTTGTACTCATTGCACAATGTTACTTTTATTGTCCAAAGGGGCAATCAAAAATGAATAAAACAAAATGGAAACGTACATACGTTTGGATCGGTGTGAAGCCAGTGAACAATTTGAGTGGTGGAAACTAAAAGAATATTCATAAATGACTTAGTTATCACACTTAGAATGAGTGTACATTTTTTGTACAAAATACCGTATGTGGGGTATTTATTATTTTTTTTCATATAAGCCTCAAGGGCTAGGTGGCGCTGTATTTATAACTGAATGTTGTCATAGAGATACCTTCAGGCCTTGATTATAAGCATACATGTCAAGTGTGGGATTTTTTTTGGAGCATGTACCGTGGAGTTATTAAGCATATCCTTCATTCACGATATTGCTTTTAATGTCCATAGAGGCTATCAAAAATAAATAAAAATATATATATGTTTGGAAAAGTCTGATGCCAGTGAACATTTTGAGTGGTGGAAACTAAAAGAATATTCATAAATGACTTAAATCTTCAGACTTTGCGTCACCGTAGCGGCCACGCCCTTTGGCGAAAAGTTACAATATTCGGTGTGGGGCATGATCAACATCTTAAGCCTTTTCTGACCAATTTTCAAATGGATCCCTTCAACAAGCTCAGCACAGTAGCTAAAAACGTAAAGTATGACATTTATTGTAACCACTAGGTGGCGCTATATGTATAACTGAATTTTATCATATAGATGTTTTCAGGCCGTGACTATTACGTTGCCTGAGAAGTTTGAGATTTTTTGGAGCTTGAACATGGGAGTTATTAAGCATTTGCTCTTTCTGGACAAATGAAATTTTAAAGGCAATATTTGATGCCCTGCCCCCGTCATATAGTATTTCAAAAAGGCAAGATGTTTTGCCCAGTTTTTCTCTCAGGTCTTGAGATGATAAATGCCAAGTTTGAAGTCAATTGGATGAAAAATGTTTGCAAAGGGGGAAAAAGCATGACCACAGTGAATGTGCCAAAATAGGCCAAAATTGGACATAAAAAAATTCATAGCTCACTTCCTGTACATTTTAGCTACATGGTCCCAATAGACTTTTTTGTGCGTCTCGGGGTGCTACACGTGCCTGCCAATTTTTGTTGCTCTAGCTCAAACGTGCCGGGCTTGGTTTTTATTTTTCTACGCTAGGGGGCGCTATCGAGTCGCATTGTTATGACGACTTAATAATATCAAATTTTTCGCCGGGCCTGAGGAGTGTGCAAAGTTCGGTGAGTTTTCGTGAATGTTTAGGTACCCAAAATCGCGATCGTTTGCGGAGAATAAAGAATAATAATAATAATAATAATAATAATAATAATAATAATAATAATAATAATAATTTTTACAAAAACAATAGGGACCTCGCAGCGGTCGCTGCTCGGGCCCTAATAATAATAATAATTTTTACAAAAACAATAGGGACCTCGCAGCGGTCGCTGCTCGGGCCCTAACTAGAGCTGCGAGCAGCTATAAAGGGCCCTCGCAGCCCGGGCCACGTTGGAGTCCTTGCATGTTGGGGTACTTGCACGTTAGGGTACTGGCACGTTGGGGTACTGGCATATTGGAAGCAAAATTTCTTTGAAAATGGCATAATAAACGTTTACATGTAGAATATTTTTTTGCCAGTGTGTGTGTCAAGCTCAACGGGTTTTGGTGATTGTTAAGACCTGCAAAAATCAGCGTCCTTTTTTATTTTTAGGCAATTAGTTGCCCTGATTGGTATTTTTTTGTAAAAGTGTATATACACATCATCGCTCGTTGTACTCATTGCACAATGTTACTTTTATTGTCCAAAGGGGCAATCAGAAATGAATAAAACAAAATGGAAACGTACATACGTTTGGATCGGTGTGAAGCCAATGAACAATTTGAGTGGTGGAAACTAAAAGAATATTCATAAATGACTTAGTTATCACACTTAGAATGAGTGTACATTTTATGTACAAAATACCGTATGTGGGGTATTTTTATTTTTTTTATATAAGCCTCAAGGGCTAGGTGGCGCTGTATTTATAACTGAATGTTGTCATAGAGATACCTTCAGGCCTTGATTATAAGCATACATGTCAAGTGTGGGATTTTTTTTGGAGCATGTACCGTGGAGTTATTAAACATATCCTTCATTCACGATATTGCTTTTAATGTCCACAGAGGCTATCAAAAATAAATAAAAATATATATATGTTTGGATAAGTCTGTTGCCAGTGAACATTTTGAGTGGTGGAAACTAAAAGAATATTCATAAATGACTGAGTTATCACACTTAGAATGAGTTTACATTTTTTGTACAAAATACCGTATGTGGGGTATTTTTTTTTATGCCTCAAGGGCTAGGTGGCGCTGCATATATAACTGAATGTTGTCATAGAGATAACTTCAGGCCTTGACGATAAACATACATGTCAAGTTTGGGATTTTTTGGAGCATGTACCGGGGAGTTATTAAGCATATCCTTTTTCAGTGCGAAACACAAATTTTGATGCCCCGCCTTCATCATATAGTATTTCGAAAGGTCAAGATTTTTCCCCCTGTCGTTGGCTCAGGTCTTGACATGGTCCAGGTCAAGTCTTAACTCAGTAAGATGAAACGTGTAGGAGAAGTGGGCAAAAGTCTGCCCCCTGTGAATGTGCAAAAATAGTCAAAAATGGGACATTCAAAAATTCGTAGCTAACTTCCTGTTCATTTTAGCATATGGGTCCAAGAGACTTTTTTGTAGGTCTTGGGCTCCCTCATACACCTAAAAATATTCGTCGTTCTTGCTTAAACGTACAACCGGGGCTGCTTCGTTAAAAACTTCTCGGGGGCGCTATTGAGTCATTTTTGTAAAAATAGCACAATCAACAATAAAATATTGCTCATTTTACCAGGCCAGATGTGTGTGCCAAGTTTCATGAGTTTCTGTGCATGTTTAGACCCTCAAAACTGGCGTTGTTTTCTTGGCGAACAGCGCTTAGCCACACCCACAGCAATTCACGAAAACTCACAAACTTCGTGTTGTGACATCATGAAGGCCGAAACCCTCATCTGAGCAAATATGAGGTAGGTCCAGTTAACGTGTTTGGAGAAAAACGTAGAAGAAAATTCGTAAGAAAAAAAATTGCCACTAGTTGGCGCTATCAGTTAGATGAAATATAAGTCAGTAGATGTCTTTAGGGCTGGACTCTCATCAAATGTGTGAAATTTTGAGAAGATAGGATCATCTCGGTCAAGTTAATGCAGCTTTTATTTTCACGAAAAATCTTCAGACTTTGCGTCACCGTAGCGGCCACGCCCTTTGGCGAAAAGTTACAATATTCGGTGTGGGGCATGATCAACATCTTAAGGTTTTTCTGACCAATTTTCAAATGGATCCCTTCAACAAGCTCAGCACAGTAGCTAAAAACGTAAAGTATGACATTTATTGTAACCACTAGGTGGCGCTATATGTATAACTGAATTTGATCATA
Source organism: Festucalex cinctus (assembly GCF_051991245.1). NCBI lineage: Eukaryota > Metazoa > Chordata > Actinopteri > Syngnathiformes > Syngnathidae > Festucalex > Festucalex cinctus. The sequence continues at coordinate 1,249,878 of NC_135415.1, forward strand.
TAGATGTTTTCAGGCCGTGACTATTACGTTGCCTGAGAAGTTTGAGATTTTTTGGAGCTTGAACATGGGAGTTATTAAGCATTTGCTCTTTCTGGACAAATGAAATTTTAAAGGCAATATTTGATGCCCTGCCCCCGTCATATAGTATTTCAAAAAGGCAAGATGTTTTGCCCAGTTTTTCTCTCAGGTCTTGAGATGATAAATGCCAAGTTTGAAGTCAATTGGATGAAAAATGTTTGCAAAGGGGGAAAAAGCATGACCACAGTGAATGTGCCAAAATAGGCCAAAATTGGACATAAAAAAATTAATAGCTCACTTCCTGTACATTTTAGCTACATGGTCCCAATAGACTTTTTTGTGCGTCTCGGGGTGCTACACGTGCCTGCCAATTTTTGTTGCTCTAGCTCAAACGTGCCGGGCTTGGTTTTTATTTTTCTACGCTAGGGGGCGCTATCGAGTCGCATTGTTATGACGACTTAATAATATCAAATTTTTCGCCGGGCCTGAGGAGTGTGCAAAGTTCGGTGAGTTTTCGTGAATGTTTAGGTACCCAAAATCGCGATCGTTTGCGGAGAATAAAGAATAATAATAATAACTAGAGCTGCGAGCAGCTATAAAGGGCCCTCGCAACCCGGGCCACGTTGGGGTATTTGCACGTCGGGGTACTGGCATGTTGGGGTACTGTCAAATAGGAAACCATCTAAATTTTAAACGTTTTTGCCATGCTTTGTGTTTGTAAAGTTTCATGGAAAGGCCAAAAATGATGCACAATTAACAAAATAAAATCAAAATGGATTGGCACATGGCTATATAGAATACTTTTTGAATATATTAGGCATGCCTGCCAATATTCACACATCTAGCTGAATCATATAATCGGAAAGACTTCATAAAAATGTCTAGAGGGCGCTATTGAAGCATTTATTGCAAATTTAATAAGAAATCTCTAAAATATTCATGCTTATGACAAGCCTGATGTGTGTGTAAAGTTTCATGAGTTTTTGCACATGTTTAGACCAAAAAAAAAAAAGCAGCATTTTACTTGGCAAACAATCCATCGCCATGAAACGGCGTGCGACAAAATAAATAACTTCCGATAACTTTGTATCTTAAACATCTTAAGATGAAGCACACCAAGTTTGAAGACAGTCGGATAAATTTTGTAGGAGGAGTTCGTTAAAATATGACCCCTAAGAAAGGCCACAAAAAATGGCTACAAATCCCAACGTAAATCAAAATGGCGGACTTCCTGTTTGGTTTAGCAGATGGTTCCAAGAGACTTTTTTGTACATCGTGGGCTCTTATGTATGCCTCTAAATTATCATAGCGCTAGGTGAAACGAACAACCGGGAATGCTTCGTTAAAGAGGAGTTTTTTACCTCAAAATGTGATGACCGGCCCCTACGGGACTTCCTGTTGGGTTTAGCACATGGCACCAAGAGACTTTTTTGTACATCGTGGGCTGTTAAATTTGTCTCCAAATTTTCGTAGCTCTAGCTGCTTCGTACAACTGGGAATGCTTCATTAAGAGGGAATTTTTTCCTTCGCAATCTGTGCATGCCACGGCAACAGCGTGCGACGAAATAAAAAGCTTTCAATAACTTTTCATCTTCAACATTTTAAGATGAATCACACCAAGTTTGGAGATGATCGGATAAACTCTGTAGGAGGAGTTCGTTAAAATAAGACCCCTATGAAATGGCCCAAAAAATGGCAACACGTTCCAAAGTAAATCAAAATGGCGGACTTCCTGTTCGGTTTAGCATATGGTTCAAAAAGAGTTTTTTGTACCTTGAGGGCTGTTACATATGTCTTCAAATGTTGGTAACTCTAGGTGAAATGTACAGCCGGGAATGCTTCATTAAATAAGAATTTTGAAACACAAAATTTGATGCCTCGCCTCTGGCGGACTTCCTGTTAGGTTTAGCATATGGCACCAACAGGCTTTTTTGTAGATCATAGTCTGTTACATATGTGTACCAATTTTCGTGGCTCTCAATTAAACGTACCACCGGCAATGCTTAGTTAAGTAAGAATTTTGAAACTGTAAATTTGATGCCCCGCCACCGTCATATAGTATGTCAAAAACTTTAGATTTTTTACCATGATGTTGTCCCAGGTGTTGAGATGGTACAGCCCAAGTTTGAAGTCAATCGGGTTAACCGTGTAGGAGAAGCGGGCAAAAGTATGACCCCTGTAAATGTGCAAAAATGGGCCAAAATTGGAGATTCAAATACTCATACCTCACTTCCTGTCTATTTTAGGGGACACATATCAAAGAGGTTTTTGTTCATCTGGATGTGCTACAGGTGCCACACAATTTTCATAGCCATAGGACAATCGTAGCGGGACAGGGATCCGTTAAACCTATGTAGGTGGCGCTACAGAGCCATTTTTCTGTTATCATGTATGGCGACTTTAAAATATCAAATTTTTCGCCAGGCCCGATCTGCGTGCAAAGTTTGGTGAGTTTTCGTTCATGTTTAGTGCCTCAAAAATGTGGTTGTTTGCGGAAAAGAATAATAACAAAGAAAAAGAAGAAGAAGAAGAAGAAGAAGAAGAAGAATAATAAGAATTCCTTCAGGAACAATAGGGACCTCGCAGCGGTCGCTGCTCGGGCCCTAATAATATTAATAATAATAATAATAATAATAATAATAATAATAATAATTTTTACAAAAACAATAGGGACCTCGCAGCGGTCGCTGCTCGGGCCCTAATAATAATAATAATTTTTACAAAAACAATAGGGACCTCGCAGCGGTCGCTGCTCGGGCCCTAACTAGAGCTGCGAGCAGCTATAAAGGGCCCTCGCAGCCCGGGCCACGTTGGAGTCCTTGCACGTTGGGGTACTTGCACGTTAGGGTACTGGCACGTTGGGGTACTGGCATATTGGAAGCAAAATTTCTTTGAAAATGGCATAATAAACGTTTACATGTAGAATATTTTTTTGCCAGTGTGTGTGTCAAGCTCAACGGGTTTTGGTGATTGTTAAGACCTGCAAAAATCAGCGTCCTTTTTTATTTTTAGGCAATTAGTTGCCCTGATTGGTATTTTTTTGTAAAAGTGTATATACACATCATCGCTCGTTGTACTCATTGCACAATGTTACTTTTATTGTCCAAAGGGGCAATCAGAAATGAATAAAACAAAATGGAAACGTACATACGTTTGGATCGGTGTGAAGCCAATGAACAATTTGAGTGGTGGAAACTAAAAGAATATTCATAAATGACTTAGTTATCACACTTAGAATGAGTGTACATTTTTTGTACAAAATACCGTATGTGGGGTATTTTTATTTTTTTTATATAAGCCTCAAGGGCTAGGTGGCGCTGTATTTATAACTGAATGTTGTCATAGAGATACCTTCAGGCCTTGATTATAAGCATACATGTCAAGTGTGGGATTTTTTTTGGAGCATGTACCGTGGAGTTATTAAACATATCCTTCATTCACGATATTGCTTTTAATGTCCACAGAGGCTATCAAAAATAAATAAAAATATATATATGTTTGGATAAGTCTGTTGCCAGTGAACATTTTGAGTGGTGGAAACTAAAAGAATATTCATAAATGACTGAGTTATCACACTTAGAATGAGTTTACATTTTTTGTACAAAATACCGTATGTGGGGTATTTTTTTTTTATGCCTCAAGGGCTAGGTGGCGCTGCATATATAACTGAATGTTGTCATAGAGATAACTTCAGGCCTTGACGATAAACATACATGTCAAGTTTGGGATTTTTTGGAGCATGTACCGGGGAGTTATTAAGCATATCCTTTTTCAGTGCGAAACACAAATTTTGATGCCCCGCCTTCATCATATAGTATTTCGAAAGGTCAAGATTTTTCCCCCTGTCGTTGGCTCAGGTCTTGACATGGTCCAGGTCAAGTCTTAACTCAGTAAGATGAAACGTGTAGGAGAAGTGGGCAAAAGTCTGCCCCCTGTGAATGTGCAAAAATAGTCAAAAATGGGACATTCAAAAATTCGTAGCTAACTTCCTGTTCATTTTAGCATATGGGTCCAAGAGACTTTTTTGTAGGTCTTGGGCTCCCTCATACACCTAAAAATATTCGTCGTTCTTGCTTAAACGTACAACCGGGGCTGCTTCGTTAAAAACTTCTCGGGGGCGCTATTGAGTCATTTTTGTAAAAATAGCACAATCAACAATAAAATATTGCTCATTTTACCAGGCCAGATGTGTGTGCCAAGTTTCATGAGTTTCTGTGCATGTTTAGACCCTCAAAACTGGCGTTGTTTTCTTGGCGAACAGCGCTTAGCCACACCCACAGCAATTCACGAAAACTCACAAACTTCGTGTTGTGACATCATGAAGGCCGAAACCCTCATCTGAGCAAATATGAGGTAGGTCCAGTTAACGTGTTTGGAGAAAAACGTAGAAGAAAATTCGTAAGAAAAAAAATTGCCACTAGGTGGCGCTATCAGTTAGATGAAATATAAGTCAGTAGATGTCTTTAGGGCTGGACTCTCATCAAATGTGTGAAATTTTGAGAAGATAGGATCATCTCGGTCAAGTTAATGCAGCTTTTATTTTCACGAAAAATCTTCAGACTTTGCGTCACCGTAGCGGCCACGCCCTTTGGCGAAAAGTTACAATATTCGGTGTGGGGCATGATCAACATCTTAAGGTTTTTCTGACCAATTTTCAAATGGATCCCTTCAACAAGCTCAGCACAGTAGCTAAAAACGTAAAGTATGACATTTATTGTAACCACTAGGTGGCGCTATATGTATAACTGAATTTTATCATATAGATGTTTTCAGGCCGTGACTATTACGTTGCCTGAGAAGTTTGAGATTTTTTGGAGCTTGAACATGGGAGTTATTAAGCATTTGCTCTTTCTGGACAAATGAAATTTTAAAGGCAATATTTGATGCCACGCCCCCGTCATATAGTATTTCAAAAAGGCAAGATGTTTTGCCCAGTTGTTCTCTCAGGTCTTGAGATGATAAATGCCAAGTTTGAAGTCAATTGGATGAAAAATGTTTGCAAAGGGGGAAAAAGCATGACCACAGTGAATGTGCCAAAATAGGCCAAAATTGGACATTAAAAAATTCATAGCTCACTTCCTGTACATTTTAGCTACATGGTCCCAATAGACTTTTTTGTGCGTCTCGGGGTGCTACACGTGCCTGCCAATTTACGTTGCTCTAGCTCAAACGTGCCGGGCTTGGTTTTTATTTTTCTATGCTAGGGGGCGCTATAGAGTCGCGTTGTTATAACGACTTCATAATATCAAATTTTTCGCTGGACCTGAGGAGTGTGCAAAGTTCAGTGAGTTTTCGTGAATATTTAGGTACCCAAAATCGCGATTGTTTGCGGAGAATAAAGAAGAAGAAGAAGAAGAAGAAGAAGAAGAAGAAGAATAACTAGAGCTGCGAGCAGCTATAAAGGGCCCTCGCAGCCCGGGCCACGTTGGGGTCCTTGCACGTTGGGGTACTTGCACGTTGGGGTACTGGCACATTGGGGTACTGGCATATTGGAAGCAAAATTTCTTTGAAAATGGCATAATAAACGTTTACATGTAGAATATTTTTTTGCCAGTGTGTGTATCAAGCTCAACGGGTTTTGGTGATTGTTAAGACCTGCAAAAATCAGCGTCCTTTTTTATTTTTAGGCAATGAGTTGCCCTGATTGGTATTTTTTTGTAAAAGTGTATATACACATCATCGCTCGTTGTACTCATTGCACAATGTTACTTTTATTGTCCAAAGGGGCAATCAAAAATGAATAAAACAAAATGGAAACGTACATACGTTTGGATCGGTGTGAAGCCAGTGAACAATTTGAGTGGTGGAAACTAAAAGAATATTCATAAATGACTTAGTTATCACACTTAGAATGAGTGTACATTTTTTGTACAAAATACCGTATGTGGGGTATTTTATTTTATTTTTTCATATAAGCCTCAAGGGCTAGGTGGCGCTGTATTTATAACTGAATGTTGTCATAGAGATACCTTCAGGCCTTGATTATAAGCATACATGTCAAGTGTGGGATTTTTTTTGGAGCACGTACCGTGGAGTTATTAAGCATATCCTTCATTCACGATATTGCTGACAAGGCGAGGTCAAGTAGGACTCAGACGCAGGCGTAAGGTAGGCCACCAAGGCAGCAGGTTTATTTCCGGCCAACAGAGGTCTCCTCTCAAACTGAGAGGAGAACAGGGAGGGGAAAAAGTGGAGAACAAAAAGCGCTCCACTAGGGAGGAAAAAACAGGCAAAAGGTACTGGGGACAACAGAAAGCGCTCCGCTAGGGAGGAAAAAGGGCACAAGGCAAAAGGGGTAACTGAAGGCGCTCCAAAAGGGAGGAAAAGGCACAAAAACAAGGCAACAACGCTAGGCAACATGAACAAGGACATAAGGACTGTGGGACGCTTCCATGCACTGACGGTGACACTTCGGCACAGAGGGGAGAATGCAGCTGGCTTTTATTGTGTGGGTTGATTGGTGGCAGGTGGTGATAATCATGGGCGGGGACCGGTAATGAGTGAGCGGCAGGAAGGGCAAGTGACCTGGGGTGAGAGGAGAGTTAGGGTTTTCAAAGTAAAACAGGAAACATGGACAACAAAACAAAAGCATGGGCCGTCACGCCGGTGGCGGCGTGACAGTACCCCCCCCCTCAATGGCCGGCTCTTGACGGCCCAGGAATGTCAGGGTGTTCAGCGTAAAAATCATCAATTAGCGAGGGATCAACGATGAACCGGGAGGGGACCCATTGTCTTTCCTCCGGGCCGTACCCCTCCCAGTCGACCAGGTATTGTCGCCCGCGGCCCCGATTACGAACATCTAACAGTTTCCTGACCTTGTAAACGGGGCCGCCTTCAATCATCTCCGGGGGGGGTGGGTCGGGTTCGGAGGGCACTAGTGGGCTTTCGTGGACGGGTTTGACCTGGCTGACATGGAACGTTGGATGAATTCTGAGGGATCTTGGTAGGCGAAGTCGAACGGCGGCAGGACCTATGGACTTGGTTACTGGAAAAGGCCCCACAAATCGTGGGGCCAGCTTTGGACATGGTACCTTGAGCCTGAGGTGTTTGGCTGATAGCCAAACTCGCTGGCCTGGGCGGTATTCTGGTGCCGGTCTCCTCTTCCGGTCGGCGGCCCTCTTCACCCGGTCTCCCTGGCGTTGAAGCGCCGTCCGGGCCGCCGACCAGACCTTGTGGCACCGACGGATCATGGCCTTGACCGAGGGGACCGTTGCCTCCTCTTCTAGTTCGGCGAAGAATGGCGGATCGTAGCCGTGGACGCATTTAAACGGGGTAAGACCTGTGGCAGATGTGGGCAAAGAGTTGTGAGCAAGCTCGACCCATACCAGGTACTTGCTCCAGGTGGTCGGGTTCTGGGAGACAAGGCATCGCAGTCCGGTTTCAAGTTGCTGATTCAATCGTTCTGCCTGTCCATTGGCCTCAGGGTGGTATCCAGACGTCAGGTTGGCTTTGGCACCTAGAGCTTTACAAAATTGTGACCAGAATCGGGAGACGAACTGTGGTCCACGGTCTGAGACGATGTGCAATGGAAAGCCGTAGAACCGGAAAATGTGGTGGATCATGATATCTGCTGTGGTCTTGGCGGACGGGAGCTTGGTTAGTGGAATGAAGCGAACCATTTTCGAGAATCTGTCAACAACTGTGAGGATCGTGGTTTTACCGTGAGATGGGGGCAGTCCGGTTACAAAGTCTACTGAGATTTCTGCCCATGGTCTGGATGGGATTGGTAGTGGCTGGAGTAGACCCATCCGGGACTGAGTGGACGTCTTGTTGCGGGCACAAGTCGGACAGGCGGCGATGTACTCTTTTATGGTGGTCTCCATTGCCGGCCACCAGAATCTCCTGGCAACAGCATACATGGTCCTGCGGACTCCAGGATGACAAAACAGCTGTGATGTATGAGCCCAGTGTATCACCTGAGACCTTAGTTCCTCAGGCACGAAGAGTCGACGTGGCGGGCAAGACGTGGGGGGAGTGACGTTGCGCAGTGCCTCCTTGACATCGTCCTCAATTTGCCATCTCATGGCTCCAACTATGCAGTCCCGGGGCAGGATGGTCTCAGGCTCGGCTTTCAATGGCTCGAATTCGTGGACTCTTGACAACGCATCCGCCTTGACGTTTTTGCTGCCTGGTCTGTAAGTCAGAGAAAATACGAAGCGGTTGAAAAACAAGGACCATCTGGCTTGTCGAGGGTTGAGTCTTTTGGCCTGGCGTAAGTATTCCAGATTTCGGTGATCGGTCCAGATCACAAAAGGGAGTTCGGCGCCTTCCAACCAGTGTCTCCATTCTTCAAGAGCCACTTTTACGGCGAGAAGCTCCCGATCTCCGACCGAATAATTGCGTTCAGCTTTGGATAATTTTCGTGAGAGGAAGGCGCACGGATGTGTCTTGCCATCCTCTTGACAACGCTGAGACAGAACTGCCCCAATTCCAATGCTGGAGGCGTCTACCTCCACCACGAACTGGCGTTTGGGGTCAGGGACCCTGAGGATTGGGGCATTGGTGAATCGTGCTTTTAAGTCTCTGAATGCCTTTTCGGCTTCCGGGTTCCACATGAACCGGACTTGTGGGGAGGTCAAGGCGTGTAGGGGCGCGGCAATGGTGCTGAAGTTTCTTATGAAACGACGGTAGAAGTTGGCGAATCCGAGGAACTGTTGAACCTTTTTCCGAGAGTCCGGCGTGGGCCACTCTCGTACGGCGCTGACCTTGTCCGAGTCCATCTCCACCTTCCCGGGTGAAACAACAAATCCCAGGAAGGAGATGGTGTTGACGTGGAACAGGCTCTTCTCAGCTTTCACGTACAGATGATGATCCAGTAGGCGTTGCAGGACTCGGTTTACGTGGTCTCGGTGGCTCATTAGGTCAGGAGAGTAAATCAGGATGTCGTCCAAGTAAACATACACAAAGTGATCTATGAAGTCCTTGAGTACTTCATTTATCATGGCCTGGAAGACGGCTGGAGCATTCGTGAGGCCAAATGGCATGACCAGGTACTCATAATGTCCTCGTGGAGTGTTGAAGCCCGTCTTCCATTCATCTCCCTCGCGGATCCGAATGAGGTGATAGGCGTTCCGGAGATCGAGCTTGGTGAAAATCTTAGCCTGTTGCAGCTGGTCGAACACCGAGGACATCAAGGGCAAGGGGTACCGGTTCTTAACAGTGATGTCATTCAGGGGACTGTAATCAATGCATGGGCGTAGGGATCCATCCTTTTTACTCACGAAGAAAAAACCTGCGCCTGCAGGTGAGGAAGACGGTCGGATGAGGCCGGCTTTCAAGGAGTCGTCAATATAATTGTTCATGGCTTGGCGTTCTGGTCCTGAAACCGAGTACAGTCTCCCCTTGGGAATGGTCGAACCGGGAATCAAATCGATCGGGCAGTCATACGGTCGGTGTGGAGGAAGAGTCATGGCCTTGGTTTTGCTGAAGACCTCCCGCAGGTGGTGGTAGCAGGAGGGAACAGTGTGCAGGCTTGGGTACTCTTCTTGAGCCGGTGGGACGAGAGTCACCTGGTGAACCTGGGCTGTGGAGTTTCGGGGTGAGGGTGGTTCCAACCCGTGTGAGATACAGTCCGTTCCCCACTCCAGAACGACTCCAGTGTTCCAGTCGATTCTGGGATTGTGTACACGCAACCAAGGATGGCCCAGAACCAACGTGGAGGACGATGCGTGAAAAACATGGAAGCGGAGAGTCTCCAAGTGAGATCCGATTCGGACTTCCAGAGGTTCAGTGATGTGGGTGATTTTGAAGAGCTCTTTGCCATTCAGCGCTCTAGCCAGGATGGTCGAGGAAAGGGGTTCGGTGGAGGCTCGTATTTGCCTTACGAGCTCCCAGTTCATGAGACTTTCGTCGGATCCGGAGTCGATAAGGGCTGACAGATCTGTGGTGACATATCTGAATTTGCGTGAGTCTGTGGTTCTTGGCGGGTCGGGGTGACGGGGAACTCACCGGAGAGTTGCCCTTCGTGGTGCAGGATCCCACCAAGTGTCCAAGACCACCACAATAGTAGCAACGGCCCTCTCGGCGTCGGCGCTGTCTTTCCTCTTGCGAAAGCCGAGCCCTTCCCAGTTGCATGGGTTCGTCGCTGGCGAGGTCCACCTCTCCTGGTTCCGGTCGGGAAGAAAAGATGGGTTGCAGCCTTCTGGCCTCCGGTTGCCGTGACCAGGGGGTGGGTTCCTCCCTCCTTCGAGGTCCGCCGATCTTAGCCAGCTCCTGGCGACGATGATCGGTGCGGATGGCGAGGGAGATTAAAGCGTCCAAGTCCGTGGGGAGTTCTACGGGGATCAGAAGTTCTTGAATGGCAGGTGAGAGTCCTTTTAAGAAATGATCGTGAAGTGCTATGGCGTTCCAGCCACTGTTCGTTGCCAATGTTCGGAAGCGGACAGCGTAATCGCTGACAGGTTCTTTGCCTTGTTGAAGCCGGCTCAATGCTCGTGCCTTCTCTCGGTCGTTGTTCTCTGGGTCAAAGACTTGGCGCAAAGCGACTTGAAAGTCCTGTACACTTTGACAGACCGAGGAACCCCTGGCCCATTCCGCGGTCGCCCAGGTCTTGGCCCGTCCCGTCAGGTGAGACACCATGAAGGCCACTCGGGACCGGGCTGTGGGAAATGCCTGTGGTAAATGTTCAAAATGAATGTCGCATTCCGTGAGGAAAGTCTGACAGCGCCCGGGTTCACCGGAGTATCGTTCTGGGGAGGCCAGTCTTAATCCTACCCCGGTGAATGGCGTGGTCGGGACGGAGAACTCAGGATGAGGAAGTTGTCTGGTGGAAGCTGGCACTCGACGCCGTGAGAGGCTTACCAGCTCGTGGACCTGGCTGGTCAATTCCTCAATCCGGGACCGCATGGTCTGTTGGATCTGGTCCTGATTGTTGAGCCGGGCCTCCTGGCTCTGCATTGCGGCCTCGACCATGCCTGCTGGGTCCATGCTGGCCGAAGTGTACTGACAAGGCGAGGTCAAGTAGGACTCAGACGCAGGCGTAAGGTAGGCCACCAAGGCAGCAGGTTTATTTCCGGCCAACAGAGGTCTCCTCTCAAACTGAGAGGAGAACAGGGAGGGGAAAAAGTGGAGAACAAAAAGCGCTCCACTAGGGAGGAAAAAACAGGCAAAAGGTACTGGGGACAACAGAAAGCGCTCCGCTAGGGAGGAAAAAGGGCACAAGGCAAAAGGGGTAACTGAAGGCGCTCCAAAAGGGAGGAAAAGGCACAAAAACAAGGCAACAACGCTAGGCAACATGAACAAGGACATAAGGACTGTGGGACGCTTCCATGCACTGACGGTGACACTTCGGCACAGAGGGGAGAATGCAGCTGGCTTTTATTGTGTGGGTTGATTGGTGGCAGGTGGTGATAATCATGGGCGGGGACCGGTAATGAGTGAGCGGCAGGAAGGGCAAGTGACCTGGGGTGAGAGGAGAGTTAGGGTTTTCAAAGTAAAACAGGAAACATGGACAACAAAACAAAAGCATGGGCCGTCACGCCGGTGGCGGCGTGACAATTGCTTTTAATGTCCATAGATGCTATCAAAAATAAATAAAAATATATATATGTTTGGATAAGTCTGAAGCCAGTGAACATTTTGAGTGGTGGAAAGTAAAAGAATATTCATAAATGACTTAGTTATCACACTTAGAATGAGTTTACATTTTTTGTACAAAATACCGTATGTGAGGTATTTTTTTTTCATGCCTCAAGGGCTAGGTGGCGCTGCATATATAACTGAATGTTGTCATAGAGATAACTTCAGGCCTTGACGATAAACATACATGTCAAGTTTGGGATTTTTTGGAGCATGTACCGGGGAGTTGTCAAGCATATCCTTTTTCATTGTGAAACACAAATTTTGATGCCCCGCCCTCATCATATAGTATTTCAAAAAGTCAACATTTTTCCCCCTGTCGTTGGCTCAGGTCTTGACATGGTCCAGGCCAAGTCTTAACTCAGTCGGATGAAACGTGTAGGAGAAGTGGGCAAAAGTCTGCCCCCTGTGAATGTGCAAAAATCGTCAAAAATGGGACATTCAAAAATTCGTAGCTCACTTCCTGTTCATTTTAGCATATGGGTACAAGAGACTTTTTTGTAGGTCTTTGGCTCCCTCATACACCTAAAAATATTCGGCGTTCTTGCTTAAACGTACAACCGGGGCTGCTTCGTTAAAAATTTCGAGGGGGCGCTATTGAGTCATTTTTGTAAAAATAGCACAATCAACAATAAAATATTGCTCATTTTACCAGGCCAGATGTGTGTGCCAAGTTTCAGGAGTTTCTGTGCATGTTTAGACCCTCAAAACTGGCGTTGTTTTCTTGGCGAACAGCGCTTAGCCACGCCCACAGCAATTCGCGAAAACTCACAAACTTCGTGTTGTGACATCATGAAGGCCGAAACCCTCATCTGAGCAAATATGAGGTAGGTCCAGTTAACGTGTTTGGAGAAAAACGTAGAAGAAAATTCGTAAGAAAAAAAATTGCCACTAGGTGGCGCTATCAGTTAGATGAAATGTAAGTTAGTAGATGTCTTTAGAGCTGGACTCTCATCAAATGTGTGAAATTTTGAGAAGATAGGATCATCTCGGTCAAGTTAATGCAGCTTTTATTGTCACAAAAAATCTTCAGACTTTGCGTCACCGTAGCGGCCACGCCCTTTGGCGAAAAGTTACAATATTCGGTGTGGGGCATCATCAACATCTTAAGGCTTTTCTGACCAATTTTCAACTGGATCCCTTCAACGAGCTCAGCACAGTAGCTAAAAACGTAAAGTATGACATTTATTGTAACCACTAGGTGGCGCTATATGTATAACTGAATTTTGTCATATAGATGTTTTCAGGCCGTGACTATTACGTTGCCTGAGAAGTTTGAGATTTTTTGGAGCTTGTACATGGGAGTTATTCAGCATTTGCTCTTTCTGGACAAATGAAATTTTAAAGGCAATATTTGATGCCCCGCCCCCGTCATATAGTATTTCGAAAAGGCAAGACTTTTTGCCCAGCTGTTCTCTTAGGTCTTGAGATGATAAATACCAAGTTTGAAGTCAATGGGATGAAAAATGTTTGCATAGGGGGAAAAAGCATGACCACAGTGAATGTGCCAAAATAGGCCAAAATTGGACATTAAAAAATTCATAGCTCACTTCCTGTACATTTTAGCTACATGGTCCCAATAGACTTTTTTGTGCGTCTCGGGGTGCTACACGTGCCTGCCAATTTTCGTTGCTCTAGCTCAAACGTGCCGGGCTTGGTTTTTATTTTTCTATGCTAGGGGGCGCTATAGAGTCGCATTGTTATAACGACTTCATAATATCAAATTTTTCGCCGGACCTGAGGAGTGTGCAAAGTTCGGTGAGTTTTCGTGAATATTTAGGTACCCAAAATCGCGATTGTTTGCGGAGAATAAAGAATAATAATAATAATAATAATAATAATAATAATAATAATTTTTACAAAAACAATAGGGACCTCGCAGCGGTCGCTGCTCGGGCCCTAATAATAATAATAACTAGAGCTGCGAGCAGCTATAAAGGGCCCTCGCAGCCCGGGCCACGTTGGAGTCCTTGCACGTTGGGGTACTTGCACGTTAGGGTACTGGCACGTTGGGGTACTGGCATATTGGAAGCAAAATTTCTTTGAAAATGGCATAATAAACGTTTACATGTAGAATATTTTTTTTGCCAGTGTGTGTCAAGCTCAACGGGTTTTGGTGATTGTTAAGACCTGCAAAAATCAGCGTCCTTTTTTATTTTTAGGCAATGAGTTGCCCTGATTGGTATTTTTTGTAAAAGTGTATATATACATCATCGCTCGTTGTACTCATTGCACAATGTTACTTTTATTGTCCAAAGGGGCAATCAAAAATGAATAAAACAAAATGGAAACGTACATACGTTTGGATCGGTGTGAAGCCAGTGAACAATTTGAGTGGTGGAAACTAAAAGAATATTCAGAAATGACTTAGTCATCACACTTAGAATGAGTTTACATTTTTTTGTACAAAATACCGTATGTGGGTTTTTTTTTTTATATAAGCCTCAAGGGCTAGGTGGAGCTGTATTTATAACTGAATGTTGTCATCGAGATACCTTCAGGCCTTGATTATAAGCATACATGTAAAGTGTGGGATTTTTTTTGGAGCATGTACCGTGGAGTTATTAAGCATATCCTTCATTCACGATATTGCTTTTAATGTCCACAGAGGCTATCAAAAATAAATAAAAATATATATATGTTTGGATAAGTCTGATGCCAGTGAACATTTTGAGTGGTGGAAACTAAAAGAATATTCATAAATGACTTAGTTATCACACTTAGAATGAGTTTCCATTTTTTGTACAAAATACCGTATGTGGGGTATTTTTTTTTTATGCCTCAAGGGCTAGGTGACGCTGCATATATAACTGAATGTTGTCATAGAGATAGCTTCAGGCCTTGACGATAAACATGCATGTCAAGTTTGGGATTTTTTGGAGCATGTACCGGGGAGTTATTAAGCATATCCTTTTTCAGTGCGAAACACAAATTTTGATGCCCCGCCTTCATCATATAGTATTTCGAAGGGTCAAGATTTTTCCCCCTGTCGTTGGCTCAGGTCTTGACATGGTCCAGGTCTAGTCTTAACTCAGTCAGATGAAACGTGTAGGAGAAGTGGGCAAAAGTCTGCGCCCTGTGAATGTGCAAAAATTGTCAAAAATGGGACATTCAAAAATTCGTAGCTCACTTCCTGTTCATTTTAGCATATGGGTCCAAGAGACTTTTTTGTAGGTCTTGGGCTCCCTCATACACCTAAAAATATTCGTCGTTCTTGCTTAAACGTACAACCGGGGCTGCTTCGTTAAAAACTTCTAGGGGGCGCTATTGAGTCATTTTTGTAAAAATAGCACAATCAACAATAAAATATTGCTCATTTTACCAGGCCAGATGTGTGTGCCAAGTTTCATGAGTTTCTGTGCATGTTTATACCCTCAAAACTGGCGTTGTTTTCTTGGCGAACAGCGCTTAGCCACACCCACAGCAATTCGCGAAAACTCACAAACTTCGTGTTGTGACATCATGAAGGCCGAAACCCTCATCTGAGCAAATATGAGGTAGGTCCAGTTAACGTGTTTGGAGAAAAACGTAGAAGAAAATTCGTAATAAAAAAAATTGCCACTAGGTGGCGCTATCAGTTAGATGAAATATAAGTCAGTAGATGTCTTTAGGGCTGGACTCTCATCAAATGTGTGAAATTTTGAGAAGATAGGATCATCTCGGTCAAGTTAATGCAGCTTTTATTGTCACGAAAAATCTTCAGACTTTGCGTCACCGTAGCGGCCACGCCCTTTGGCGAAAAGTTACAATATTCGGTGTGGGGCATGATCAACATCTTAAGGCTTTTCTGACCAATTTTCAACTGGATCCCTTCAACGAGCTCAGCGCAGTAGCTAAAAACGTAAAGTATGACATTTATTGTAACCACTAGGTGGCGCTATATGTATAACTGAATTTTATCATATAGATGTTTTCAGGCCGTGACTATTACGTTGCCTGAGAAGTTTGAGATTTTTTGGAGCTTGAACATGGGAGTTATTAAGCATTTGCTCTTTCTGGACAAATGAAATTTTAAAGGCAATATTTGATGCCCCGCCCCCGTCATATAGTATTTCGAAAAGGCAAGACTTTTTGCCCAGTTGTTCTCTCAGGTCTTGAGATGATAAATGCCAAGTTTGAAGTCAATTGGATGAAAAATGTTTGCAAAGGGGGAAAAAGCATGACCACAGTGAATGTGCCAAAATAGGCCAAAATTGGACATAAAAAAATTCATAGCTCACTTCCTGTACATTTTAGCTACATGGTCCCAATAGCCTTTTTTGTGCGTCTCGGGGTGCTACACGTGCCTGCCCATTTTTGTTGCTCTAGCTCAAACGTGCCGGGCTTGGTTTTTATTTTTCTACGCTAGGGGGCGCTATCGAGTCGCATTGTTATGACGACTCAATAATATCAAATTTTTCGCCGGGCCTGAGGAGTGTGCAAAGTTCGGTGAGTTTTCGTGAATGTTTAGGTACCCAAAATCGGGATCGTTTGCGGAGAATAAAGAAGAAGAAGAAGAAGAAGAATAATAACTAGAGCTGCGAGCAGCTATAAAGGGCCCTCGCAGCCCGGGCCACGTTGGGGTACTTGCACGTTGGGGAACTTGCACATTGGGGTACTGGCACATTGGAAGCAGAATTTCTTTGAAAATGGCATGATAAACATGTGGATTTTTTTTTTTTTTTTTTGCCAGGTGTGATGAGTGTGTCAAGCTCAATGGGTTTTGGTGATTGTTAAGATCTGCAAAAATCAGCGTCTTTTTTTTATTTTTAGGCAATGAGTTGCCCTGATTGGTATTTTTCGTAAAAGTAGATATACACACATCATCGCTCGTACTCATTGCACAATGTTGCTTTTATTGTCCATAGAGGCGATCAAAAAAAAAATAAAACTAAATAAAAAATACGTATGTTTGGATCGGTCTGATGCCAGTGAACATATTGAGTGGTGGAAAGTAAAAGAATATTCATAAATGACTTAGTTATCACACTTACAATGAGTTTACAATTTTTGCAAAAATACCGTAAGTGAGCCATTTTTTTTTTTATGCCTCAAGGACTAGGTGGCGCTGTATTTATAACTGAATTTTGTCATAGAGATACCTTCAGGCCTTGACTATAAATATACATTTCAAGTATGGGATTTTTTGGAGCATGTACCTGGGAGTTATTCAGCATAGCCTTCATTCACGATATTGCTTTTAATGTCCATAGAGGCTATCAAAAATACATAAAACTAAATAACAAAAATATGTGTGTTTGGTTAGGTCTGATGCCAGTGAATATTTTGAGTGGTGGAAAGTAAAAGAATATTCCTAAATGACTTAGTTATCACACATAGAATGAGTTTACATTTTTTGTACAAAATACCGTAAGTGGGGTATTTTTTTTTCATGCCTCAAGGGCTAGGTGGCGCTGCATATATAACTGAATGTTGTCATAGAGATACCTTCAGGCCTTGACGATAAACATACATGTCAAGTTTGGGATTTTTTGGAGCATGTATCGGGGAGTTATTAAGCATATCCTTTTTCAGTGCGAAACACAAATTTTGATGCCCCGCCCTCATCATATAGTATTTCCGAAAGTCAAGATTTTTCCGTCTGTTGTTGGCTCAGGTCTTGGCATGGTCCAGGTCAAGTCATAAGTCAGTCGGATAAAACGTGTAGGAGAAGTGGGCAAAAGTATGCCCCCTGAAAATGTGCAAAAATCGTCAAAAATGGGACATTCAAAAATTCGTAGCTCACTTCCTGTTCATTTTAGCATATGGGTCCAAGAGACTTTTTTGTAGGTCTTTGGCTCCCTCATACACCTAAAAATATTCGTCGTTCTTGCTTAAACGTACAATCGGGGCTGCTTCATTAAAAATTTCTAGGGGGCGCTATTGAGTCATTTTTGTAAAAATAGGACAATACATGATAAAATATTGCTCATTTTGCCAGGCCAGATGTGTGTGCCAAGTTTCATGAGTTTCTGCGCATGTTTAGACCATCAAAACTGGCGTTGTTTTCTTGGCGAACAGTGCTTAGCCACGCCCACAGTGATTCGTGAAAACTCACAAACTTCGTGTTGTGACATCATGAAGGCCGAAACCCTCATCTGAGTAAATATGAGGTTGGTCCAGTTAACGTGTTTGGAGAAAAATGTACAAGAAAATTCGTAAGAAAAAAAATTGCCACTAGGTGGCGCTATCAGTAAGATGAAATATAAGTACGTAGATGTCTTTAGGGCTGGACTCTCATCAAATGTGTGAAATTTTGAGAAGATAGGATCATCTCGGTCAAGTTCACGCAGCTTTTATTGTCACGAAAAATCTTCAGACTTTGCGGCACCGTAGCGGCCACGCCCTTTGGCGAAAAGTTACAATATTCGGTGTGGGGCATGATCAACATCTTAAGGATTTTCTAACCAACTTTCAACTGGATCCCTTCAACGAGCTCAGCGCAGTAGCTAAAAACGTAAAGTATGACATTTATTGTTACCACTAGGTGGTGCTATATGTATAACTGAATTTTATCATATAGATGTTTTCAGGCCGTGACTATTACGTTGCCTGAGAAGTTTGAGATTTTTTGGAGCTTGAACATGGGAGTTATTAAGCATTTGCCATTTCTGGACAAATGAAATTTTAAAGACAATATTTGATGCCCCGCCCCCATCATATAGTATTTCTAAAAGGCAAGACTTTTTGCCCAGTTGTTCTCTCAGGTCTTGAGATGATAAATGCCAAGTTTGATGTGAATTGGATGAAAAATGTTTGCAGAGGGGGAAAAAGCATGACCACAGTGAATGTGCCAAAATAGGCCAAAATTGGACATAAAAAAATTCATAGCTCATTTCCTGTACATTTTAGCTACATGGTCCCAATAGACTTTTTTGTGCGTCTCGGGGTGCTACACGTGCCTGCCAATTTTCGTTGCTCTAGCTCAAACGTGCCAGGTGTCAACTTCCGCTTACCCGCAGGACTTAAATCGGGAAATATGTCCTGATCGACTCTCCAATCAATGGGTCAGTAATTCCCCTTTTCCCTCACCGGCTCTAAGGCGTCAAAGTGAGGGGACGAGAATTAGTTAAGCCAATATATCGAGGTGGACTCACCTAGGTTTGTTCACTGTCTTCTTATCATGAGGCCAATCCGTTTTCATCCACCTATTACTCCTGAATGAGTAACCACACAAAACCCAGGAATAACAAACTGAACACCTCACTTACTTGGCAGCTCCACTTCTCTTAGTTGTTTGCATTTGTTATTGACCTAGTCTTTTAATAATCCTTGTTAGGATCATACGGACTTGTTTCACGTAAAGCAGGAGTATTTGACATCATTAATATAAATGGAAACATTCATCAATTATTATTAAAATGCACTTACCTCTTTTCCAAACGTCCGTTGCTGCTGTCCGTCTCGAAGGAAAATAATGAGGTCTTATCAAATGACCTGGACTTATCAAAACGTCCCAAGAATAATAAAACAAAAATCAAATCAAATAAAGAAACTTAAGTTCAAGATCAACGGTCTTATAAAATGACCAATGACTCATAAAATGTCAAAATGAACAAAACAAAACCGAAAGAAACAAATAAAATAATTAAATCAAAAATTGTCTTTAAATTTTTTATTTCGATAATAACAGGAATATAAAAACAATTTTTAAATTCTTTAATGCGCATTCGCCAAACACCAGGCGCAATTATAAATTTCAAAAATCACAAATACAATCAAAATTAAAATTAATAAAATATAAAATAAAATAGGAAAAGGGAATTCAAACATAATCATATAAACCTTTGAATAGAGCCTTCTAAGATTGATCACTTCTCTAAAGAGCTCAAGACCTAAATTTAAAATAAGACGTTTTTGGCTAAAAATAAATTTGAAGATATGGGAGTGTATTAAATGGCTCCGTCCCTACACGCGATTTACCGTTCATAACTTCCTTTTAAACATCTTATTTAATAAAGCGTTGTACATTACCCAATTTGGTGAGAAAAGTCCCCGCTCGCAGCTAACAGCCAAAGGTCCTCCGAGAAAAACCTAAGTCCTATCACTCTGCTGAACAGTTCTCTAACAACACACTCCTTACAGGTCTATCGCAGGAACAAGTCGATGGATATCGTCGACGGAAGAGAGCCTCGATCCTCACAAGGAACGAACTTTTATAACCTTGGTTGCGTGTCACAGCTTCCTCTTGGTGAAGGTGTCCTTCCGCAAGTCTTTTCAGTCACTTGTAGTCCCTTTGCATATCGATGCGCTGAGACAAGTTAGGGCATGTTGGGACGTGTTAGGGCATGTCCACAGTCACATACAGTTGAGTGAGTGACAAGCACATAACATTGGAGCTCATTCTTTACACAAGCGCACACAGGAAACTGGTTACTAAGCTACGCACACCACAAAGCTTAATCAGTTCCTGTTTAAACAAAAACACATTTCAGCCTACGTGGGGCTATATGCACCCATATGCACGTGGGGCAATATATCCATCTTACGTGGGGCAATATGCTCATCCTACGTGGGGCACTGCGCCATCTTACGCTGCCAAAGTCTCGGCTGCAATTCAATATGGAGCCAAAAAAGTCCCTATTACAATTCTAACGGTCCTGGCTCTTATTTGATATTTACAAACATCAAATCAATAACAATATATGATAATGTTCTAAACATAACTATGCAAGCATGAATAACATGTATATACATGACATGTTAAATCCCAAACCTCTCAGGGAATCTCAACAGGTTGATTCTTTTTCATTTGTTACACATCTTGTATGACAATGCTGAGAGAAAACATCTTTTCATACAGGCAATCATGACACTCAATGCAGTTACAGCAATCTCATCAGCGATGATAAACAGTATCGCGTGTAATTAAAAGAAAAGAAAAGACAGCAAGGTTTCACAGTGGCTTCAATGTGCTGTAAGCATTGATCCATATTTCAGGTTAACAATTGTCGAGTAAAAATTGTATTTTGTGTGTGCTATCACTCAATTCAGGATACCTTTGTTTATTTATTTAACCGTGGGGCTCTATCACTACAACGTGGGGCCACCTACTCTCTTTAACTTGTGGCTTGATAAGGTTCAAACCGTGGGGCAAAACAAAATCACAACGTGGGGCAAAACAAGTCCACTACCTGGGGCAAAACAAGACTGGTGTTCTCGTGGTGTGCTTGATAAGGTTCAAAACGTGGAGCTTACTTAAGGTTAATATGGGCCTTGCTAAGGGATGACCTATCCTTGCTAAGCAGGCGGCTCCGGTTGCTTAGGTTTGGCGGCATCTGGTGGTTACCTTGAGGTACTACACCCAAAGGCCAAAACATGATCATATCTGCCCTATAGACACCAATTCCCTGATCTTATGGACACCAATTGATCTCTAATTTTAGAATTGAGTTCAGTCCATAATTCGTCATCTAAAAGTACATGATATGGCGCTCCATCCGACCCACACGATCCCACTCAATTCAACACCCCCTCCTAGAGATCACGGGTGTCACTCATGCAAATCAGCCGCATATCCAGCTCACCATCCAACCCCATCATCCACACCTCATCCACCCCTCCGTCATCGCCCAACGGGGACGCCGGGGAGTCAGAAGGCATGGAGACGGACGAAGGATCAGGGAGTGGAGACCACAGGCTGAAGTTACCTATCATTAGGGAGGGCGACAACGCAGCCAACGAGTCCTCATCCTCGCTATGCACAACCACCGGGTCATCAACAAATGATGAAACCGCGGGGGAGGCTGGTCTCAACAGTGGCATGATCTTACCAACTGGAGCCTCCTGTCGGGCGGCACTGGACTCCCCAGGCTCGTCAACCCGGTCCAGGAAGGGCGAGGGGGCCGTCTCAGGCGCGCAGGGTCGCTCCTCCCCAACTCGAACTCTACCACACCCGGCACGCTCACCAGGTCTGGCCGTCTTCCTAGGAGTGGCGGCTACACAAAAGCCAGACGGGGTATTGAAAGTCAAGCGTCGAGTACCGTCAGGCAGGCGCCATACCATGCGCATCAAAGGGACAGTGCTCCCGATGAATACACATTCTTTGTTAACATGATAACGTATATCTTTTATTGGACTTTGAACCAAACCTTCCAACTTACATGAGCTCGCGAGGTCAGCAAAGCTAGGCCATTTCCAAATTTTACTCATGGCTGAATCAAAAAGATCACATAAATAAGTCATATAAAGCCCATCGGGTATAAGCCACATTTCCTCACCCACACCCTCTGGGGACAAAGGATAGCAGCAGTGCCCATAGAAAACGTCTCCAACTACCCAGGCTGAGAAGAGAAGGAGATCGCTTCCACAGAAGACACACCGCGGCTCATCCTGGTTATCCTGGTAAACACACAAATACAATTCGACAATTCTTAAACCTGAGGAGAGCCGGCAAGATTGCGGCTCCCTATATGTACAGGTCGATCCTGATCTAAATGATCATCCGCACCCACTCTGTCGAGAGAATGCGGAATGCCACTACGCCGAGAGAGCGAGGGTGTGGTCGCTCTCCGAGTAGCGGAACCTTTTGGCGGGAGAGTAAAAAAAGCTGCATATGTAAAAAACCAAACTACTAAAACTAATTGGTCGACCAGGCGCAACCAAAGGAGAATTGAAATTATTCCCCAAACCATTCCCCATAATATTAGTTTAGCTGTTCGCCACACCCAGACCCCGCTGCCCGTAGCCACAGGGTTCTTTTGAAGGCGAACCACCATATTCATGATGTAGAGAGCCATTGCAATGGCCAATACACCTTCTAATACAACTGCTCCATATAAAATCTCAAAAATCTTGATAGAGGTTATATCTAAACAAATCCAGCAAACCAAGAGGAAAGTTTCTTCTACCCCTCTCGGAGTTTTATAATCTATTCTAATTCGGCCATGCATATACACAATGAAGCATCCTAGTCCCAGTGTGTATGTACAAAACACAAAGCGCAACACCAATACCTTGATAACAGCTATTATCAAAATAATGGGTCGAGTTAGCTGACAAAAATCCCATTGTCCAGTACAGCAATAAAGAAGCCATATTATAAAAATCATCCAATATTCAGCTTCACTACTTACATTCTGAAGGGCGCCTGGTCTCCCTTTAGTACCATTAACAGTACCGCACGCCATGGTCATGTGTAGTTTTACTGTTCCGCCAAAAAGTGTCAGTGAGGATTGAGGAAGACAGGGCTGGGGCGTTGCAGTTATAGTCTGGTCGATCCCGCCCTCTTTTGCAGCCCCTCCTCAATGCTCAATAACCTCCTCTTCGTCGCCCCTCCCCAATTTTCCTGCAGCTCTTTGGCCAAAAGCTGAGCTTTTACCTTATTTGGTAAGGTTTTCTTTTTGAGAATTTGGCGAGGAAATAACGACAAAGTTCCTCTTTTAACAATTAAAAAAGCTATCACCGCTGATAGAACAATTCCTAAACCTAGCAGGAACCAAAGTCCCACTTCTTGTACTAAATTATATAGCCCGGTACTTATCCCAGTAAACGCCGTCTCCGCCACATCTTCCACAACTCCAACGGCTGTTGAGGCCACAGTTTTCACTACACCCCTTATTGCCAATCCTATCCTCTCAAACCATGTACATACATGTTCCCCTTTATGATTATACTCGTCACTGTGACCACAATGCAGCCATCTTTCAGTAGGTTCGTGGCATGTGCCCGGGCCATAAATCTTATTAAATCCCAACCAATCAAATCCTGTAACTATGTCTCCTGAACAAAGGCTTTTCCTAAATGCGTGACCTTCTAATATCTGCATAATAGAGTCAGGAGGCTTGGGGATAATTTTAAGTCCTACCATTTTAGACAATTCATTATCTTCGTCCCATCGCGCGCAGTAATCTCTACCTGCAGCCTGACTCCGGATCCATTTATTACTATTATCTTTAATCCATACCGCTCCCTCGATATTGGCGTATTCTGCATCGCGGTAACGTGGAGTACAAAAATTCTTAAACCGGGATTGAACATTGAAACAAGGTACACGTGCTAATACAATTGTACAGTTTTTAAAATCTTTCCCGGAACTACCTCCCGTACACACCATCTCCCATGGCCTTGGATTAGCGTATAAGGTTGGTCTCTCACTGTCAGGCCAAATGTCGTTCTCTTTAGAATACACTGTCGCCATATATTGGTATTTAACCCAATAATTTTCTGACTCTCCTAAGCAAGGTATTACATCCTTAACCATTTCATCTTTATCGAGCCCCCACCACGTCTTACTCTCGTCTCTCGTATGTATTTCTTTCCAAGCTTGCAACACCCCTTTAATCGTTAAGTTTGTTTTCAATCCTGTACAGTTATAAATCCAACGAGTCAAAGGTGGCGTTCCTATTTCTACCAAGGGGCATCGCGGTGAAATACCACTTACCCAATCCTTCTCATGCAATCTGTTAAACATTCTTAGTGCTACGCATCGGTCAATTTTATCAAAATCACCCTTCGGAACATTATGTAAATCATCCGGCGTAGGAATGCGTTGAGCCCACATTTGCACCCGTCTTATATTTAGTACAGTTATTTTCACAGTCTTATTAAAGGTTGATTCCAACACATACGTACCCCTTTTCCATATCCATGGAAAAGAGTTATTCAACCACTCTTCGTGTTTCACTTTTATCTTCTTTTCACATAGTGCGTTTTTAACACTCATTGCAAAAAGGTGAGTAAGCAAGGTACTCGCGTCACCTCTTAACCCTCCTCCGGGGAGGGTAAGACTACTACCGCTATCCGCATAGCAAAACATGTGGTAGGGCACGGGACAATACCTCATCATATTCCAATCACAATGGCTATTATTATAATACGACTGGGCCTTACTTAACCTAACCCTGCATCCTGGCCGTCTCTTCATTACTTTATTAACTTTATTTATTTTATTTATTACTTTTATTGGAGGTGTAATTGGTAGGGTCCTCCCAACCCTATTCCTTCCAAAAATAGTCGCGGCGTATATCATCCTACGTATTCTATTATGTGACCGGGTCTTATTCAATCCAACCCTATACCTTGGCCGTCTCTTTTTAACTTTCCTTGGTGGGGGCTTTTTGAACCCCTGCATTCCAAGAAATTTCGGTGAGGCGAAAATCGTTCTACGTATTCTATTAGCATGGTGGATTCGTGAGGGTGGCTCCTCTGACGACAAAGCCAAAGCCCCCAATTGATAAGTTACTGCTTGTTTAATAACCTTAATCGCCCTTGGCCTTCTAAATTTTCTTAGCCTTCGTTGATGAAAAACTACAGGGTACTTACCCAATGCTGGAGTCGGAGTACCTGGCAGGTAACCACCGGTCCCGTTGGCCCCTGGTCCTTCAATGGTCCCGTTGGTTCCTGGTCCCCCGCATCGAAAAGTTTTTTACTCAGGTCTGGCTTAAAGCCATCTACCCAATACTTATTGGCTATATTCCACTGTTCCCTCGACTCCTCGTTTCCACTGCAAATTACACAGGTCGAGACAGCCGGTTGCCAACTAAAATCTTCCACTCTATTACTAATATATCCTCTCACTGCATTCATCCAAAGATTAAATGCCTTACCGACCATTATCACCTTCTCCGTCCTCCGCACTATGACAGCTCCCTTCATCATAACGAGCCTGACAAAGTCCGGAGGGACTGGTTCCATTTTTAATTATTTGTCTTACTCCTTAACTTTAGGCTGAATTAACTGGTATCGGTTTTAGCTGCTCTACCCCTTGGACTCCCTTCTTCTTCAGTCGCACTGTATTTCTGTCTAAAACTTCTTCAACGATGTCAAATTGGTCATATTTCGCTTTCACTGCCTATCAAAAGGACTATGAGATTTCATCCACACTCTCTGTCCTACCTGAAAGGGGCACTTTCCCTTTTGAGGGTGTTGTGTGCCTTGCATCCGTCCTACCTCAAGTGCGACAAAGGGGCGCTGGTTCAATTCCTGCGAAGGGGAAGGTCTATCTGCTCTGCTCCTCCCATTCAAATCCTTGACCAACTCCACCAATTTCTCACTCCATTCTTTTCCATTAGCATTTTTCCCAAGCCAACTTTTAACCAGACCAATGGTCCTTTCAGCCACGCCGTTACCTTGAGGGGTGTAGGGCGGCGAATAAGTTCTTATTATTCCCCACTTCTGACACCACCTGTCTATTGTAGCGTTTTTGAAATGAGTTCCATTGTCAGTTCTTAACTCTCTCGGTATGCCTAACCACATACAACCTTCTTCTAATGTTTTTAGCACGCTATTAGCATTCGCATTACGTACAGCTTTCAAACCAAAATGTCCTGACATCGAATCTACAAGCACAATAAGATATTTCTCACCTTTAGTGCCGCTTACTCCCATGGGGCCTGCTACGTCCATGCAAACTGATGCCCATGGAACAGTGCTTTTAATCGTCAATCCGTCCACTCGCTGTCCTCGGCGTCCTGCATTATACTTATTACACAACTCGCAATTTCGTATAACTGAACGAATTTTCTTTTCTGGGATCCAAAGTTCCAGTTTCTCCAGCTCTCTTTTTGTGGGCAAGGCACCTCCGTGGCCTAGCGCTTCATGTACGGCCTTAGTCACCTCACACACAAACTCATTCGGGACCACTTTTCCTCCTTTGGGAGTATTGTCCCATTTTTCTGCTCCTACAATTACCAATCTTCTCTCTTGGACGTATTTATCTATTTCATCATTTCCTCTCCAGTGAGCCCCCTCCTTGACGTGGGCTTTCTGGTGAACAACATCGATAATCATATTCAACCTTAACTCGGCTATTTTCTTCCACAACTCAGCATGAGCAATTTCTTTACTCCTCGCTCCTTCAAACCCATTTTCTTCCCAAATGGATAAGTCTTCTTTGAGCGCCTGAGCACAATAGTGACTATCGGTTATAAGTCTTACTCGACTCACGTGTAATCTTATGGCCTCTAACAATCCTTCTAACACCGCTGTAGCCTCTCCTGCTTGGGCACTACCAGGAGTCTGACCCTTTCGGCGGCATACCTCTTTACCATTGTGTTTCAGGATGAAGCCCCAGTGGGCATTCTGGTCTTCACCCTTTTTAGAACCATCTGTGTATAAAACCCATTCATATGGCTTCTCCTCACCATTTACAGTTTTCGCCTGTTTCTTAGATATGGATTTTGCTGGTCCTATCTCTAAATCGGGGTCTAGCAGGATATCTTCCCACCTTCCCCATCTCACATTAGTCGCTTTAGTACTTTCTAATGTGTCTTTACGCAGGTAGCGATGTACTTGACTCTGCGTAACAACCTTTATGCCTTGTCCCTGGGCTAAGTCTTTTAATGTTCCCCAATATTTAGCAAGAACTGCTAATTCTCTCTCCTCCTGGGGAAACTTCTTCTCAACATTATTTATAGTATAAGTCCACAATGTCACCAAGCCGGCACCTTCATTACTAACACTTACCATTGCATTATCTTCATCACATTGAATCTCAGCAACTAGCCTAACTTCCAAGCTTCTCGGTTCGAGGCGTATAGCCTTTTTTACTGCGTTTTTGAGCCCTTCTAAATTTTCTTGGTCTTTAGCCGACCAAGGCCAATCTTTTGTTTTCTTTTCATTAGGATTTTTGCGCAATCGGGCATAAAGGGGTCTCGCAAATTTCTGATAAAATGGAACATGATCTCGAACATAATTACACAATCCTAATATTTTCTGTAGTTCGTTCTCGGACGTTGGCGGCAAAATTTGTTCTATTTTCTCTCGATACGCTTGCGACAGCCCCAAGTCTTCAAACACTTGGAATCCCAAGTAATCTACCTGAAATCTGGCAAGCTGACACTTCTTAAGATTTAGCTTCAATCCTGCCGCCGTCACTCGCTCGATTACGGCCTGCAAAGTTTCCAAATGTTCCTCCTCCGTGTCACTAGCAATGAACACATCATCAATGTATACTGTGACTGGGAGACCTTCCAAAACATGCAAGACAGCTGATTGAAATACGTTCGGGGAATTTTTATATCCCTGCGGCAAGCGCTGCCAAACGTATGCTTTTCCTTTATGCGTAAACGCTGTTTTCCCTTGTGATGCTTTGGCAATTCTCAGGGAAAAGAATCCATTTGCAAGGTCAATACATGATTTATACTTTTTTACTCTTAATGTTTTTAAAGACGCCTGGGGGTTTATGAGGCTCGCTCGGTTAGCCACCGTACGGCGGTTCAAAGCTTTGAAGTTAATGACTGGCCTCCAACCCCCTCCTACCGCTTCAGGTTTTTTAACAGCTTGAATTGGGCTATTGGTAATCGGGTTTAGCTCTTCACGAATAATACCAAGTGCTAATAATTCTTTTACAATTACCTCCATTTCGGCTACTGCTCCGGGGTTGAGGGGATATTGCCTTACTGGCGGATGTACCCCTCCACTTATAGTATGCATGTATTTTGCTCTTAAATCACCGCAATCATTTTTAAAATGTGCGATAGCGGCCTTGTCTAAAATTTCACCTAATCTCTTTTTCCCTTCCAATGTTAATACACTGTCTTGGATTTGTTGGGCTTTTACGGCTGGTACATCTACTGACTTATACCATTCTTGATCAAGTATTATTTTTGTAGGGCCTACTCTCACTAATTTCGGTTTTAGTTTTTCCCATCTCTTTTTTGCAACTTGCTTCTGATTTTTAGACTTTTTCATTTCTTCTGCATCTTTTAACGTCAACAAATTGTGAGGTCCTACTACCCACACAATTCCCTTCCAAATTCCTACCGGCATTTTGGCAATCGAGCCATCAGCTACCATTACTTGTAGGTGTCCGATTTGTTTTAAGGCTCTACGGGTCATGGACACCTCAGCCCCTGTGTCTACTAAATAGGGTACTCCCTCCACCTTAGCATAAAGGTTATTCCCTACTCTGTAGACTCCTTCTAGGGTGACCCGTGCCTCTGTCTCCATTACTTTCCAGGCCCCCCGGAGGCTGCAGCCTTGCGCGCCTCGAGGAAGGCCTTCCTTTCTTCTGGGTTTAGTTTGTCGAATTCTTCTTTGGGCATATATGCCGGACCTGGTCTTCGCACCGCTGGCTGTTGTCTTGGTTGGGGCCTCGTCTGCTGTCCTGGCTGAGTGGCCGGTCTCTGATTTCCACTCATTCTCTGTTGCTGAGGTCTCCCATAGGGGACAGTCTGAACTGGTCGCTGAGCTCCCTGCTGGACTTGCTGTTCGTTCCCTCGGGTGCGACTAGCGATTGGTCCGGTTCTCCTCTTCTCAGCGTTATGCTTATTCAGGCGATCCCACTTCTTAACGGAGGCTTCAATTTTCAGCGTCGTGCTATTTGGAGCCATTTTCACAAAGACAGCTTCGTTCCCTTTGTCCTTAACAATCATCCGCAGCACTTTGATATACCTATTTGGCGATATAACTTCTTTAATTTTATGCCACACGTTTAGCAGTGAAACGTCCCTTTTGAGTTGCTCTCTAGCCCTGTTAATATGGGCATCTTCATCTTCATCTTCGCCATCCACCCACCTTTCGTAGACCTGTTGTGGTGTTTCGTTTGGTCCGACGGGGCTAGCGATGATGTACTGAAGCCATAGCTTCTTCGCGCCATCTCCTCCTGGCGCGTCCCTAATCATGGGCCATGTCTCAACTAAATACTCTTTGGCTGATTCTAGCCTACTTTTTTGGCTAACCAACTCCTTCAAGGTCTTAAATTGTTGCACATCACCCTCTATGTCGTGTGGCTGATTTATTGGGTTTGGTACTATTGTAGTTGATCCCAACTGTGTCATATATTGGGTCTGTTGGTTCAAGGGGGTTCTCGGGGCAGCTGGTACTGTTAAAGTAACCGCTGCTCCCTCATTATCTGAATCTGAATTTAAATCATCGTCGGCTCTCAGCTCACATTTTGCTTTATCATTTATTGCTTTTTTGAGCCGTCTTAACATAAAATCATGTGCCACCGCCACGTAACCTTCCCTGAAATTCTTAGTCAGGTCTTGGTGAGCAAGTAATGTGGTGTATGGCGGAGCCTGTAAAATGTTAACAGCCTCGCGATAAGTTATTCGCATAGTTAGAGGCATTTTACTATCTAGCTTATTGAGCCAGGCAGGTGGATAGGGGCGATTTACTTGCCCTGCCTCGGGTATGTAAGCTTTTCGCCCATCCTTTGTCTCGACCCATCCCAAACTAACATCCCTAGCTATCCTTTCTGAGGACCGGTACACATCAAACGTAGGTTGAGGATTTTTCTTTCTTCTATTCACTGGTCTTGTTACTATTTTTGGGTTCTGGCCTGGGTTGGCCGGGTCATCTTCTGACGAGGTTGAGTCTCGGTCTTCATCAGCGGGATTAGCGCCAATCGCGGTCGGAACAGGAGCTTGCTCTCCACCGTCCTCCTCTTCGCTCCCATCTTCTGGCAGGGGCACCGGTATCATGGGGGGTCGTCCCGGAAAGAGCTCCCGTGCTGTTCCAGGGGTAGACGTGACGGGGCTAAAGGTCACCGTTCCCCTTGGGGCTTTGTTTTTCCCCTTCGGGGTTTGTCTACTCGGTCCCGCTCGCTCTTCATCCTCTACCACCCGGGCAGCTCCTGACATCCCTCCACCTACCGGGGAAGGCACGGGAGTTGTTTTAACTGGGGAAGGTGACTGGGGCGAGTCCCTGAGTTCTCCGGTTATCGATTGCTGGAGCTGGCGTCGTTCACGATCCATCTGCCTAGTACGGGTTAAAATTTCATCTGTCACTGATTTAACTCGCTCCTCTCTCTGCTTTTTTGATATTGCTACCACAAATTCTACTCCCGATGGTGTTGTCACGGGAGTCTTAGCTCTTAAGGTGAAGGCTGCCACAGCTATGGACTCAGCCTGTTGCCACTGCATTTTCCCAGTTTTAATCCAATTTACATCTATCACTACTCTCTCCGCTCCTTCACCTAGCGCTTTGTCGACCCCTCTCTCCAATGCTTTTGCCATTTCGTCCGCATATTGTGACTGCTCGCTTTTAGGGTTCCACTCTGTCCCTGGCACGTAAATTATCATGCCATAGGGAGTGTTCCCGCCACTAGTTTTTGCCGCTATTATTGGCCGCTGATAATTTCTCTGTAATTCCTGTTTAACCTCTGATTCATATTCTTGTCCTGCTTCCTGCCTTAAAATGTTCCTAAGCGCTTTACTATGTGGTTTTAGTGATCTATCTGTAATTATCACTATAGCATCCCCCTGTATTTGCCAGGGGCTCCCCACATAGTGACACAATATCACTCCATTCCCGATTGAAACCTTTTTAGTTTCCTCCGGCAGCCCGCCCAGGGCCGCCGTTCTTATCAGGGGAGTCATTCTCACAGTTATCCCTGAGCTTTCATTCCCCGATGCTCCTGCGTCCTCCATCACTGGGACACCTGAGCCCGTATCATAAAAGCCCTCTTCACTAGCGGCTTCAGCAAACCGCTTCCTCGCCATCTGGAGCTCTCTCAACTCCGGTTGTTCCCAAAGGTTGAGGCTTAAAGCTTCAGTTCCCTTGGGATTTGCCAATTCCACCCTTAAGTGCATTCTCTCGGCAAGGGATTTTATCGTCGGGTCCCACTGGACTCCGGTACTAACCACTTCCATCACATTATACACATCCAACAACATAGACCACCAGTGGACCCAAAGGCCCACCGTCCCAGAGGTGCATCCCTCCTGGGGGTGGTTCACCACTACTGTTGCTATGCCCATTATTTCGGGAAATTCACTCACGAACATTCCTGTTTCCTTCACCGCCCTTTCCACCTCGACTGCGAGGTCTGTCGGACGGATCGAAGGGTTGTTTATCTCCAGGTGCCTTCTGGCTCCTGGTGGCCATCGATCTACACCTTCACCCAGCAGCATAACTACTACTGGTATATCTACTTGTTCTAGAGGACGGAATTCAGGCTTTAATCCTGCTCCCCTCTCTGTAGGGCTGGGGGACTTTTCCCTCCCATTTTTTCCTATCAATTTTTCCATTACTTCACTAGCGTGTTTTATAGCCCGCTTTGCTTCCTTATTGTAGGAGTGGAGCTATCTATTTCCGAAGCCTACCCGTGCGCTTTGGGTTTTAGGGACGTACTATAGCTCCTCGTTACTCAGCTCCGTACCCGTGTACGTTGCCTCTACCTCTATCGGGACTACCGCGTTCGGGTTTCCTACCTTAACTCGTAGGCGGATGTCCTCTCTTAAACGGTGGGGTGTACTGTCCTTCCAAATCGGTTGTATTCCTCTCCGCTTCCCTTTTCCGGGATCTGGCTATCTTCTTGTGCCAATGGACACTCCTGTCAGAACCGAAAAAGGCTGCTTCCACTAGAACATTAGCCTAGTGGAAACACCTACCTCTTCTCCTAGGCTCTTCGAAGACTTTCTTCTTGTGCCAATGGACACTCCTGTCAGAACCGAAAAAGGCTGCTTCCACTAGAACATTAGTCTAGTGGAAACTCCTACCTTTTTCCTTGGTTCTCGACGACTTTCTTCTTGTGCCAATGGACACTCCTGTCAAAACCGAAAAAGGCTGCTTCCACTAGAACATTAGCCTAGTGGAAACTCCTACCTTTTTCCTTGGTTCTCGACGACTTTCTTCTTGTGCCAATGGACACTCCTGTCAGAACCGAAAAAGGCTGCTTCCACTAGAACATTAGTCTAGTGGAAACTCCTACCTTTTTCCTTGGTTCTCGACGACTTTCTTCTTGTGCCAATGGACACTCCTGTCAAAACCGAAAAAGGCTGCTTCCACTAGAACATTAGCCTAGTGGAAACTCCTACCTTTTTCCTTGGTTCTCGACGACTTTCTTCTTGTGCCAATGGACACTCCTGTCAGAACCGAAAAAGGCTGCCTCCACTAGAACATTAGTCTAGTGGAAACACCTACCTTCTCTCCTTAGTTCTCGACGACTTTCTTCTTGTGCCAATGGACACTCCTGTCGGGAACCGAAAACTTAAAATTTCCGCAAAAATACAAGGAGGAAAGGCAGGGGATGGGGGATCAGGGTTATGCCTGTAGCGGCGGCAGCCTCGGTCAATGGGTCCGCTATCAAAGAAAAGGGACCATAAATATTTTCGGGCACCCCGCAATAACCAAGCAAAGAATATGGTAGATTTGCTATAAATGGGTATCTATAATGACAAGCCACTAAAATGGGCAACCGCACCCAATTTGGAAGGCCTAAATACCGTAGACCATAGTTTATCATCACACTACTAAAGGAGACTGCTTCTCTCCGAGCAGCTCTCCACCATCAACTCTAACTGTTCAAGCCCTCCTCCTCTTTGTGGGCGGGCTTGAACCACCCCTTGACTCAGCCCCTCCCTCAGGAATGCGCGGTGCAGCGCGCTCTACCAGGTACACTATCAGTACCTTCACAGCCGACCAAAGCAGCAGGTCGCTGTAAAAGCCCATTCACTTTTAATGGCTCTCTCACACTCAGCCTCTGTTTGAGTGTAAGTCTCCTGGGGGTGACCAGTCACCGTTCCTTTAACACAAAATAGTACAATCAACTTCAATTCAAAAATCACACTAGTTTTTCACAATTAAAGCAGTTCTTTTCCATGAAACATTTTCATCAAAGAGACTAATTTTGTGTTAGCTCAGGGTCGTCTGACATGACAATTTATCAGCGAGTTCGCCGTCAACTCCAAGCACGGTGCCCCCAGCTCAGAGTCGCGCTCACTCGGGTTCCTGTTCGGGCTTCGATCGACCCCGATTTTGACAAAAATGAGTCAATCGAGCCCCACGTATGGGCGCCACATGTCAACTTCCGCTTACCCGCAGGACTTAAATCGGGAAATATGTCCTGATCGACTCTCCAATCAATGGGTCAGTAATTCCCCTTTTCCCTCACCGGCTCTAAGGCGTCAAAGTGAGGGGACGAGAATTAGTTAAGCCGATATATCGAGGTGGACTCACCTAGGTTTGTTCACTGTCTTCTTATCATGAGGCCAATCCGTTTTCATCCACCTATTACTCCTGAATGAGTAACCTCACAAAACCCAGGAATAACAAACTGAACACCTCACTTACTTGGCAGCTCCACTTCTCTTAGTTGTTTGCATTTGTTATTGACCTAGTCTTTTAATAATCCTTGTTAGGATCATACGGACTTGTTTCACGTAAAGCAGGAGTATTTGACATCATTAATATAAATGGAAACATTCATCAATTATTATTAAAATGCACTTACCTCTTTTCCAAACGTCCGTTGCTGCTGTCCGTCTCGAAGGAAAATAATGAGGTCTTATCAAATGACCTGGACTTATCAAAACGTCACCAAGAATAATAAAACAAAAATCAAATCAAATAAAGAAACTTAAGTTCAAGATCAACGGTCTTATAAAATGACCAATGACTCATAAAATGTCAAAATGAACAAAACAAAACCGAAAGAAACAAATAAAATAATTAAATCAAAAATTGTCTTTCAATTTTTTATTTCGATAATAACAGGAATATAAAAACAATTTTTAAATTCTTTAATGCGCATTCGCCAAACACCAGGCGCAATTATAAATTTCAAAAATCACAAATACAATCAAAATTAAAATTAATAAAATATAAAATAAAATAGGAAAAGGGAATTCAAACATAATCATATAAACCTTTGAATAGAGCCTTCTAAGATTGATCACTTCTCTAAAGAGCTCAAGACCTAAATTTAAAATAAGACGTTTTTGGCTAAAAATAAATTTGAAGATATGGGAGTGTATTAAATGGCTCCGTCCCTACACGCGATTTACCGTTCATAACTTCCTTTTAAACATCTTATTTAATAAAGCGTTGTACATTACCCAATTTGGTGAGAAAAGTCCCCGCTCGCAGCTAACAGCCAAAGGTCCTCCGAGAAAAACCTAAGTCCTATCACTCTGCTGAACAGTTCTCTAACAACACACTCCTTACAGGTCTATCGCAGGAACAAGTCGATGGATATCGTCGACGGAAGAGAGCCTCGATCCTCACAAGGAACGAACTTTTATAACCTTGGTTGCGTGTCACAGCTTCCTCTTGGTGAAGGTGTCCTTCCGCAAGTCTTTTCAGTCACTTGTAGTCCCTTTGCATATCGATGCGCTGAGACAAGTTAGGGCATGTTGGGACGTGTTAGGGCATGTCCACAGTCACATACAGTTGAGTGAGTGACAAGCACATAACATTGGAGCTCATTCTTTACACAAGCGCACACAGGAAACTGGTTACTAAGCTACGCACACCACAAAGCTTAATCAGTTCCTGTTTAAACAAAAACACATTTCAGCCTACGTGGGGCTATATGCACCCATATGCACGTGGGGCAATATATCCATCTTACGTGGGGCAATATGCTCATCCTACGTGGGGCACTGCGCCATCTTACGCTGCCAAAGTCTCGGCTGCAATTCAATATGGAGCCAAAAAAGTCCCTATTACAATTCTAACGGTCCTGGCTCTTATTTGATATTTACAAACATCAAATCAATAACAATATATGATAATGTTCTAAACATAACTATGCAAGCATGAATAACATGTATATACATGACATGTTAAATCCCAAACCTCTCAGGGAATCTCAACAGGTTGATTCTTTTTCATTTGTTACACATCTTGTATGACAATGCTGAGAGAAAACATCTTTTCATACAGGCAATCATGACACTCAATGCAGTTACAGCAATCTCATCAGCGATGATAAACAGTATCGCGTGTAATTAAAAGAAAAGAAAAGACAGCAAGGTTTCACAGTGGCTTCAATGTGCTGTAAGCATTGATCCATATTTCAGGTTAACAATTGTCGAGTAAAAATTGTATTTTGTGTGTGCTATCACTCAATTCAGGATACCTTTGTTTATTTATTTAACCGTGGGGCTCTATCACTACAACGTGGGGCCACCTACTCTCTTTAACTTGTGGCTTGATAAGGTTCAAACCGTGGGGCAAAACAAAATCACAACGTGGGGCAAAACAAGTCCACTACCTGGGGCAAAACAAGACTGGTGTTCTCGTGGTGTGCTTGATAAGG
The DNA here is from genome assembly GCF_051991245.1 of Festucalex cinctus. Taxonomy (NCBI): domain Eukaryota; kingdom Metazoa; phylum Chordata; class Actinopteri; order Syngnathiformes; family Syngnathidae; genus Festucalex; species Festucalex cinctus. Next base: position 1,285,378 of record NC_135415.1, read on the forward strand.
TTCAAAACGTGGAGCTTACTTAAGGTTAATATGGGCCTTGCTAAGGGATGACCTATCCTTGCTAAGCAGGCGGCTCCGGTTGCTTAGGTTTGGCGGCATCTGGTGGTTACCTTGAGGTACTACACCCAAAGGCCAAAACATGATCATATCTGCCCTATAGACACCAATTCCCTGATCTTATGGACACCAATTGATCTCTAATTTTAGAATTGAGTTCAGTCCATAATTCGTCATCTAAAAGTACATGATATGGCGCTCCATCCGACCCACACGATCCCACTCAATTCAACACAGGCTTGGTTTTTATTTTTCTACGCTAGGGGGCGCTATAGAGTCGCATTGTTATGACGACTTCATAATATAAAATTTTTCGCCGGGCCTGAGGAGTGTGCAAAGTTTGGTGAGTTTTCGTGAATGTTTAGGTCCTCAAAAATGCGATCGTTTACGGAGAATAATAATAATAATAATAATAATAATAATAATAATAATAATAATTCGAACGAAAAACAATAGGGACCTCGCAGCGGTCGCTGCTCGGGCCCTAATAATAATAATAATAATAATTCGAACGAAAAACAATAGGGACCTCGCAGCGGTCGCTGCTCGGGCCCTAACTAGAGCTGCGAGCAGCTATAAAGGGCCCTCGCAACCCGTGCCACGTTGGGGTATTTGCACGTCGGGGTACTGGCACGTTAGGGTACTGTTTCATAAGAAACTGTCTAAATTGTAATTGTTTTTGCCATGCTTTGTGGTTTTGTTCACATTGCTATTAAATACTTTGTCTAGGTATTTGGCTGATAGGTATGCCTCCCAATATTCACACATCTAGCTGAATCATATAAAAAACATTTTTCTTTTCAAACAATGCATCGCTACAGCGAAGGCGTGCGACAAAATAAAAAATGTCAATAACTTTTCATCTTAAATATCTTAAGATGAAAAGCGCCAAAGAATATATGACGCCTATAAAAGGCCCCAAAAATGGCATCAAATACCAAAGTTAATCAAAATGTCAGACTTCCTGTTTGGTTTAGCATATGGCTTTAGAAACTTTTTTGTAAGTCTTAGGCTGATAGGTATCCAAATTTTTTCACATCTAGCTGAATCATACATTTCCAAAAGCTTCATAAAAAATTTTGAGATGGCGCTATTGAGCCATTTATTGAAAATTAAATAAATTTAAATAAATTAAAAATAAAATGTTCATTTTTTATGGCAAGTTTGATGTGTGTGCAAAGTTTCATGAGTTTTCGCATGTTTAGACAAAAAACAAAACAAAACAGCATTTTACTTGGCAAACAATGCACCGCTATGGCAACGGCGTGCGACAAAATAAAACACTTTCGATAACTTTGCATCTTAAACATCTTAAGATGAAGCACACCAAGTTTGAAGACAGTCGGATAAATTTTGTAGGAGTTCGTTAAAGTATGACCCCTAATAAAGGCCACAAAAAATGGCTATAAATCCCAACGTAAATCAAAATGGCGGACTTCCTGTTTGGTTTAGCAGATGGTTCCAAGAGACTTTTTTGTACATCGTGGGCTCTTATGTATGCCTCTAAATTATCATAGCGCTAGGTGAAACGTACAACCGGGAATGCTTCGTTAAAGAGGAGTTTTTTTACCTCAAAATGTGATGACCGGCCCCTACGGGACTTCCTGTTGGGTTTAGCACATGGCACCAAGAGACTTTTTTGTACATCGTGGGCTGTTAAATTTGTCTCCAAATTTTCGTAGTTCTAGCTGCTTCGTACAACTGGGAATGCTTCATTAAGAGGGAATTTATTCCTTTGCAAACAGTGCATGCCACGGCAACAGCGTGCAACGAAATAAAAAGCTTTCAATAACTTATGATCTTCAATATTTTAAGATGAATCACACCAAGTTTGGAGATGATCGGATAAACTCTGTCGGAGGAGTTCGTTAAAATAAGACCCCTATGAAATGGCCCAAAAAATGGCAACACGTTCCAAAGTAAATCAAAATGGCGGACTTCCTGTTCGGTTTAGCATATGGTTCAAAAAGAGTTTTTTGTACCTTGAGGGCTGTTACATATGTCTTCAAATTTTGGTAACTCTAGGTGAAATGTACAGCCGGGAATGCTTCATTAAGTTAGAATTTTGAAACACAAAATTTGATGCCTCGCCTCTGGCGGACTTCCTGTTAGGTTTAGCATATGGTTCAAAAAGAGTTTTTTGTAAATCGAGGGCTGTTATATACCTCTACAAATTTTGGTAACTCTAGGTGAAACGTACAGCCGGGTATGCTTTGTTAAAGAGGAGTTTTTTTTAGCTCAAAATGTGATGCCCGGCCCCTGGGGGACTTCCTGTTGGGTTTAGCACAGGGCACCAGGAGACTTTTTTGTACATCTTGGGCTGTTACATATGTCTACAATTTTTCGTAGCTCTAGCTGCTTCGTACAACTGGCAATGCTTCTTTAAGGATATTTTTTTTCCTTTGCAAACAGTGCATGCCATGACAACAGCGTGCGACGAAATACAAAGCTTTCAATAACTTTTCATCTTCAACATCTTAAGATGAATCACACCAAGTTTGAAGATGATCGGATAAACACTGTAGGAGGAGTTCGTTAAAATAAGACTCCAATGAAATGGCCAAAAAAATGGCAACACGTTCCAAAATAAATCAAAATGGTGGACTTCCTGTTAGGTTTAGCATATGGTTCAAAAATAGTTTTTTGTAGGTCATAGCCTGTTACATATGTGTACCAATTTTCGTAGCTCTAGATTAAACGTACAACCGGCAATGCCTCGTGAAGTAAGAATTTTTAAACTCTAAATTTGATGCGCCGCCGCCGTCATATAGTATATCAAAAACTTTTCATTTTTCACAATGATGTTGTCCCAGGTGTTGAGATGGTACATCCCAAGTTTGAAGTCAATCGGGTTAACCGTGTAGGAGAAGCGGGCAAAAGTATGACCCCTGTAAATGTGCAAAAATTGGCAAAAATTGGACATTTAAATACTCATACCTCACTTTCTGTCTATTTTAGGGTACACACTTCAAAGAGGTTTTTGTTCATTGGGATGTGCTACAGGTGCCACACAATTTTCATAGCCGTCGGACAATCGTAGCGGGACAGGGATCCGTTTAACCTATGTAGGGGGCGCTAAGGAGCCATTTTTCTGTTATCATGTATGGCGACTTTAAAATATCAAATTTTTCGCCAGGCCTGATGTGCGTGTAAAGTTTGGTGAGTTTTCGGTCACGTTTAGTGTCTCAAAAATGCGATTGTTTGCGGAGAAGAATAATAATAAGAATAACTAGAGCTGCGAGCAGCTATAAAGGGCCCTCGCAACCTGGGCCACGTTGGGGTACTTGCACGTCGGGGTACTGGCACGTTGGGGTACTGTCAAATCGGACAAGGACCATCTAAAATGTTTTTGACAAGCTTTGTGAGTGCAAAAGGCCAAAGATGGTGTGCAATTCCCAAAATAAATTCAAAATGGCGGACTTCCTTTTAGGTTTAGCATACGGCTACAGAATACTTTTTGTAGGTCTTAAGCTAATAGGTATGCCTCCCAGTTTTCACAAATCTAGGTCAAGTCATCTTTAGTTGTGTATCGCTTGAATCATACAATTGGAAATGCTCCATAAAAATGCATAGAGGGCGCTATTGAGCACAACGTTGGGTTACTTGCACGTCAGGGTACTGGCACGTTGGGGTACTGTTACATGGAACAAGGACCATTTAAAATGTTAGTTTTTTCCATGCCTTGTTTGTGCAAAGTTTAATGAAAGAGGCCAAAAATGATGTATAATTCCCAAAATAAAATCAAAATAGCGGACTTCCTCTTTGGTTTGGCAAATGGCTACATAATACTTTTTTGTAGGTATTATGCTGATAGGGGTCTGTCCTAATTTTCACAAATCTAGCAGAATCATACAATCGGAAATACTTCATAAAAATGTCTAGAGGGCGCTATTTATTGCAAATTGCACAATAAATCTCTAAAAATTCATGTTCATGACAAGTCTGATGTGTTTGCAAAGTTTCATTAGTTTTCACACATGTATAGATAAAAAACCAAAGCAGCACTTTACTTGGCAAACAATGCATCGCTATAGCAGCAGCGTGCGACAAAATAAAACTTGCGATAACTTTGCATCTTAAACATCTTACGATGAAAGACACCAAGTTTGAGGACGGTCGGATGAACTTTGTACGAGGAGTTCGTTAAAATATGACCCCTGAAAAAGGCCACAAAAAATGGCAACAAATCCCATCGTAAATCAAAATGGCGGACTTCCTGTTTGGTTTAGCACATGGTTCCAAGAGACTTTTTTGTACATCGTAGGCTCTTATGTATGCCTGCAAATTATCATCGCGCTAGGTGAAACGTACAACCGGGAATGCTTCGTTAAAGAGGAGTTTTCTAGCTCAAAATGTGATGCCCGGCCCCTGGGGGACTTCCTGTTGGGTTTAGCACATGGCACCAAGAGACTTTTTTTGTACATTGTGGGCTGTTACATATGTCTACAAATTTTTGTAGCTCTAGCTACTTCGTACAACTGGGAATGCTTCATTAAGAAGGATTTTTTTCCTTTGCAAAAAGTGCATGCCACGACAACAGCGTGCGACGAAATAAAGAGCTTTCAATAACTTTTCATCCTCAACATCTTAAGATGAGTCACACCAAGTTTGAAGATGATCGGATAAACTCTGTAGGAGGAGTTCGTTAAAATAAGACCCCTATGAAATGGCCCAAAAAATGGCAACACATTCCAAAGTAAATCAAAATGGCGGACGTCCTGTTAGGTTTAGCATATGGTTCAAAAAGAGTTTTTTGTACTCGAGGGCTGTTATATACCTCTACAAATTTTGGTAACTCTAGGTGAAACGTACAGCCGGGTATGCTTTGTTAAAGAGGAGTTTTTTTAGCTCAAAATGTGATGCCCGGCCCCTGGGGGACTTCCTGTTGGGTTTAGCACAGGGCACCAAGAGACTTTTTTGTACATCTTGGGCTGTTACATATGTCTACAAATTTTCGTAGCTCTCGCTGCTTCGTGCAAATGGGAATGCTTCTTTAAGGATATTTTTTTTCCTTTGCAAACAGTGCATGCCATGACAACAGCGTGCGACGAAATACAAAGGTTTCAATATCTTTTCATCTTCAACATCTTAAGATGAATCACACCAAGTTTGAAGATGATCGGATAAACACTGTAGGAGGAGTTCGTTAAAATAAGACCCCAATGAAATGGCCAAAAAAATGGCAACACGTTCCAAAATAAATCAAAATGGCGGACTTCCTGTGAGGTTTAGCATATGGTTCAAAAAGAGTTTTTTGTAGGTCATAGCCTTTTACATATGTGTACAAATTTTCGTAGCTCTAGATTAAACGTACAACCGGCAATGCTTTGTGAAGTAAGAATTTTTAAACTCTAAATTTGATGCGTCGCCGCCGTCATATAGTATATCAAAAACTTTAGATTTTTTACAATGATGTTGTCCCAGGTGTTGAGATGGTCCATCCCAAGTTTGAAGTCAATCGGGGTAACCGTGTAGGAGAAGCGGGCAAAAGTATGACCCCTGTAAATGTGCAAAACTGGGCCAAAATTGGACATTCAGATGATCATACCTCACTTTCTGTCTATTTTAGGGTACACACATCAAAGAGGTTTTTGTTCATCTGGATGTGCTTCGGGTGCCACACAATTTTCGTCGCCATAGGACAATCGTAGCGGGACAGGGATCCGTTTAACCTATGTAGGTGGCGCTATGGAGCCATTTTTCTGTTATCATGTATGGCGACTTTAAAATATCAAATTTTTCGCCAGGCCTGATGTGTGTGTAAAGTTTGGTGAGTTTTCGTTCACGTTTAGCGTCTCAAAAATGCGATTGTTTGCGGAGAAGAATAATAATAAGAATAATAATAATAATAACTAGAGCTGCGAGCAGCTATAAAGGGCCCTCGCAACCCGGGCCACGTTGGGGTACTTGCACGTCGGGGTACTGGCACGTTGGGGTACTGTCAGATAGGACAAGACCATCTAAAATGTTTTTGACAAGCCTTGTGTGTGCAAAGTTTAATCAAAACGCAAAATATGGTGTGCAATTCCCACAATAAATTCAAAATGGTGGACTTCCTTTTAGGTTTAGCATACGGCTACAGAATACCTTTTGTAGGTCTTAAGCTAATAGGTATGCCTCCCAGTTTTCATAAATATTGGTCAAGTCATCTTTAGTTGTGTATCGCTTGAATCATACAATTGGAAATGCTCCATAAAAATGCATAGAGGGCGCTATTGAGCACAACGTTGGGTTACTTGCACGTCAGGGTACTGGCACGTTGGGGTACTGTTACATGGAACAAGGACCATTTAAAATGTTAGTTTTTTCCATGGCTTGTCTGTGCAAAGTTTAATGAGAAAGGCCAAAAGTGATGTATAATTCCCAAAATAAAATCAAAATAGCGGACTTCCTCTTTGGTTTGGCAAATGGCTACATAATACTTTTTTGTAGGTCTAGCATAATCATACAATCGGAAATGCTTCATAAAAATGTCTAGAGGGCGCTATTTATTGCAAATTGCACAATAAATCTCTAAAAATTCATGTTCATGACAAGTCTGATGTTTTTGCAAAGTTTCATGAGTTTTCATGTGTATAAAAAAAAAAAAAAGCAGCACTTGACAACTGTTACATGGAACAAGGACCATTTAAAATGTTAGTTTTTTCCATGCCTTGTCTGTGCAAAGTTTAATGAAAAAGGCCAAAAATGATGTATAATTCACAAAATAAAATCAAAATAGCGGACTTCCTCTTTGGTTTGGCAAATGGCTACATAATACTTTTTTGTAGGTCTAGCATAATCATACAATCGGAAAGGCTTCATAAAAATGTCTAGAGGGCGCTATTTATTGCAAATTGCACAATAAATCTCTAAAAATTCATGTTCATGACAAGTCTGATGTGTTTGCAAAGTTTCATGAGTTTTCATGTGTATAAAAAAAAAAAAAAAAAGCAGCACTTGACAACTGTTACATGGAACAAGGACCATTTAAAATGTTAGTTTTTTCCATGCCTTGTCAGTGCAAAGTTTAATGAAAAAGGCCAAAAATGATGTATAATTCCCAAAATAAAATCAAAATAGCGGACTTCCTCTTTGGTTTGGCAAATGGCTACATAATACTTTTTTGTAGGTCTAGCATAATCATACAATCGGAAAGGCTTCATAAAAATGTCTAGAGGGCGCTATTTATTGCAAATTGCACAATAAATCTCTGAAAATTCATGTTCATGACGAGTCTGATGTGTTTGCAAAGTTTCATGAGTTTTCATGTGTATAAAAAAAAAAAGCAGCACTTGACAAACAATGCATTGCTATGGCAACAGCGTGTTACAAAATAAAAAACTTTCGATTACTTTGCATCTTAAACATCTTAAGATGAAACACACCAAGTTTGAAGACAGTCGGATAAATTTTGTAGGAGGGGTTCGTTAAAATATGACCCCTGAAAAAGGCCACAAAAAATGGCAACAAATCCCATCATAAATCAAAATGGCAGACTTCCTGTTTGGTTTAGCACATGGTTCCAAGAGACTTTTTTGTACATCGTGGGCTCTTATGTATGCCTGCAAATTATCATAGTGCTAGGTGAAACGTACAACCGGGAATGCTTCGTTAAAGAGGAGTTTTTTAGCTCAAAATGTGATGCCCGGCCCCTGGGGGACTTCCTGTTAGGTTAAGCACATGGCACCAAGAGACTTTTTTGTACATCCTGGACTGTTACATATGTCTACAATTTTTCGTCGCTCTAGCTGCTTCGTACAACTGGGAATGCTTCATTAATAAGATTTTTTTTCCTTTGCAAAAAGTGCATGCCACGACAACAGCGTGTGACGAAATAAAAAACTTTCAATCACTTTTCATTTTCAACATCTTAAGATGAATCACACCAAGTTTGAAGATGATCGGATAAACTCTGTAGGAGGAGTTTGTTAAAATATGACCCCTATGAAATGGCCCAAAAAAATGGCAACACATTCCAAAGTAAATCAAAATGGCGGACGTCCTGTTAGGTTTAGCATATGGTTCAAAAAGAGTTTTTTGTACCTCGAGGGCTGTTATATACCTCTACAAATTTTGGTAACTCTATGTGAAACGTACAGCCGGGTATGCTTTGTTAAAGAGGAGTTTTTTAGCTCAAAATGTGATGCCCGGCCCCTGGGGGACTTCCTGTTGGGTTTAGCACAGGGCACCAAGAGACTTTTTTGTACATCTTGGGCTGTTACATATGTCTACAAATTTTCGTAGCTCTAGCTGCTTCGTACAAATGGGAATGCTTCTTTAAGGATATTTTTTTTCCTTTAAAAACAGTGCATGCCATGACAACAGTGTGCGACGAAATACAAAGCTTTCAATAACTTTTCATCTTCAACATCTTAAGATGAATCACACCAAGTTTGAAGATGATCGGATAAACACTGTAGGAGGAGTTCGTTAAAATAAGACCCCAATGAAATGGCCAAAAAAATGGCAACACGTTCCAAAATAAATCAAAATGGTGGACTTCCTGTTAGGTTTAGCATATGGTTCAAAAAGAGTTTTTTGTAGGTCATAGCCTGTTACATATGTGTACCAATTTTCGTAGCTCTAGATTAAACGTACAACCGGCAATGCTTCGTGAAGTAAGAATTTTTAAACTCTAAATTTGATGCGCCGCCACCGTCATATAGTATATCAAAAACTTTTCATTTTTCACAATGATGTTGTCCCAGGTGTTGAGATGGTACATCCCAAGTTTGAAGTCAATCGGGTTAACCGTGTAGGAGAAGCGGGCAAAAGTATGACCCCTGTAAATGTGCAAAAATTGGCAAAAATTGGACATTTAAATACTCATACCTCACTTTCTGTCTATTTTAGGGTACACACTTCAAAGAGGTTTTTGTTCATTGGGATGTGCTACAGGTGCCACACAATTTTCATAGCCGTCGGACAATCGTAGCGGGACAGGGATCCGTTTAACCTATGTAGGGGGCGCTAAGGAGCCATTTTTCTGTTATCATGTATGGCGACTTTAAAATATCAAATTTTTCGCCAGGCCTGATGTGCGTGTAAAGTTTGGTGAGTTTTCGTTCACGTTTAGTGTCTCAAAAATGCGATTGTTTGCGGAGAAGAAAAAGAAGAATAATAAGAAGAATTCCTACAAAAACAATAGGGCCTCGCAGCGGCACCGCCGCCGCCGCTGCTCGGGCCCTAATAATAATAATAAGAATTCCTACAAAAACAATAGGGCCTCGCAGCGGCACCGCCGCCGCCGCTGCTCGGGCCCTAATAATAAGAAGAATTCCTACAAAAACAATAGGGCCTCGCAGCGGCACCGCCGCCGCCGCTGCTCGGGCCCTAATAACTAGAGCTGCGAGCAGCTATAAAGGGCCCTCGCAACCTGGGCCACATTGGGGTACTTGCACGTCAGGGTACTGGCACGTTGGGGAACTGTCAAATCGGACAAGGACCATCTAAAATGTTTTTGACAAGCTTTGTTAGTGCAAAAGTCCAAAGATGGTGTGCAATTCCCAAAATAAATTCAAAATGGCGGACTTCCTTTTAGGTTTAGCATACGGCTACAGAATACTTTTTGTAGGTCTTAAGCTAATAGGTATGCCTCCCAGTTTTCACAAATCTAGGTCAAGTCATCTTTAGTTGTGTATCGCTTGAATCATACAATTGGAAATGCTCCATAAAAATGCATAGAGGGCGCTATTGAGCACAACGTTGGGTTACTTGCACGTCAGGGTACTGGCATGTTGGGGCACTGTTACATGGAACAAGGACCATTTAAAATGTTAGTTTTTTCCATGCCTTGTCTGTGCAAAGTTTAATGAAAGAGGCCAAAAATGATGTATAATTCCCAAAATAAAATCAAAATAGCGGACTTCCTCTTTGGTTTGGCAAATGGCTACATAATACTTTTTTGTAGGTATTAGGCTGATAGGGGTCTGTCCTAATTGTCACAAATCTAGCAGAATCATACAATCGGAAATACTTCATAAAAATGTCTAGAGGGCGCTATTTATTGCAAATTGCACAATAAATCTCTAAAAATTCATGTTCATGACAAGTCTGATGTGTTTGCAAAGTTTCATGAGTTTTCACACATGTATAGATAAAAAAACAAAGCAGCACTTTACTTGGCAAACAATGCATCGCTATAGCAGCAGCGTGCAACAAAATAAAAAACTTTCAATAACTTTGCATCTTAAACATCTTAAGACGAAACACACCAAGTTTGAAGACGGTCGGATGAACTTTGTACGAAGAGTTCGTTAAAATATGACCCCTGAAAAAGGCCACAAAAAATGGCAACAAATCCCATCGTAAATCAAAATGGCAGACTTCCTGTTTTGTTTAGCACATGGTTCCAAGAGACTTTTTTGTACATCGTGGGCTCTTATGTATGCCTGCAAATTATCATCGCGCTAGGTGAAACGTACAACCGGGAATGCTTCGTTAAAGAGGAGTTTTCTAGCTCAAAATGTGATGCCCGGCCCCTGGGGGACTTCCTGTTGGGTTTAGCACATGGCACCAAGAGACTTTTTTGTACATTGTGGGCTGTTACATATGTCTACAAATTTTTGTAGCTCTAGCTACTTCGTACAACTGGGAATGCTTCATTAAGAAGGATTTTTTTCCTTTGCAAAAAGTGCATGCCACGACAACAGCGTGCGACGAAATAAAGAGCTTTCAATAACTTTTCATCCTCAACATCTTAAGATGAGTCACACCAAGTTTGAAGATGATCGGATAAACTCTGTTGGAGGAGTTCGTTAAAATATGACCCCTATGAAATGGCCCAAAAAATGGCAACACATTCCAAAGTAAATCAAAATGGCGGACGTCCTGTTAGGTTTAGCATATGGTTCAAAAAGAGTTTTTTGTACCTCGAGGGCTGTTATATACCTCTACAAATTTTGGTAACTCTAGGTGAAACGTACAGCCGGGTATGCTTTGTTAAAGAGGAGTTTTTTAGCTCAAAATGTGATGCCCGGCCCCTGGGGGACTTCCTGTTGGGTTTAGCACAGGGCACCAAGAGACTTTTTTGTACATCTTGGGCTGTTACATATGTCAACAAATTTTCGTAGCTCTCGCTGCTTCGTACAAATGGGAATGCTTCTTTAAGGATATTTTTTTTCCTTTGCAAACAGTGCATGCCATGACAACAGCGTGCGACGAAATACAAAGCTTTCAATAACTTTTCATCTTCAACATCTTAAGATGAATCACACCAAGTTTGAAGATGATCGGATAAACACTGTAGGAGGAGTTCGTTAAAATAAGACCCCAATGAAATGGCCAAAAAAATGGCAACACGTTCCAAAATAAATCAAAATGGCGGACTTCCTGTGAGGTTTAGCATATGGTTCAAAAAGAGTTTTTTGTAGGTCATAGCCTGTTACATATGTGTACCAATTTTCGTAGCTCTAGATTAAACGTACAACCGGCAATGCTTCGTGAAGTAAGAATTTTTAAACTCTAAATTTGATGCGTCGCCGCCGTCATATAGTATATCAAAAACTTTAGATTTTTTACAATGATGTTGTCCCAGGTGTTGAGATGGTCCATCCCAAGTTTGAAGTCAATCGGGTTAACCGTGTAGGAGAAGCGGGCAAAAGTATGACCCCTGTAAATGTGCAAAACTGGGCCAAAATTGGACATTCAGATGATCATACCTCACTTCCTGTCTATTTTAGGGTACACATATCAAAGAGGTTTTTGTTCATCTGGATGTGCTACAGGTGCCACACAATTTTCTTAGCCATAGGACAATCGTAGCGGGACAGGGATCCGTTAAACCTATGTAGGTGGCGCTACAGAGCCATTTTTCTGTTATCATGTATGGCGACTTTAAAATATCAAATTTTTCGCCAGGCCCGATCTGCGTGTAAAGTTTGGTGAGTTTTCGTTCATGTTTAGTGCCTCAAAAATGTGGTTGTTTGCGGAAAAGAATAATAACAAAGAAGAAGAAGAAGAAGAAGAATAAGAATTCCTTCAGGAACAATAGGGACCTCGCAGCGGTCGCTGCTCGGGCCCTAATAATAAGAATTCCTTCAGGAACAATAGGGACCTCGCAGCGGTCGCTGCTCGGGCCCTAATAACTAGAGCTGCGAGCAGCTATAAAGGGCCCTCGCAACCTGGGCCACGTTGGGGTACTTGCACGTCGGGGTACTGGCATGTTGGGGTACTGTCAAATAGGACAAGGACCATCTAAAATGTTTTTGACAAGCCTTGTGTGTGCAAAGTTTTATCAAAAGGCCAAATATGTTGCGCAATTCCCAAAATAAATTCAAAATGGCGGACTTCCTTTTAGGTTTAGCATACAGCTACAGAATACTTTTTGTAGGTCTTAAGCTAATAGGTATGCCTCCCAGTTTTCACAAATCTAGGTCAAGTCATCTTTAGTTGTGTATCGCTTGAATCATACAATTGGAAATGCTCCATAAAAATGCATAGAGGGCGCTATTGAGCACAACGTTGGGTTACTTGCACGTCAGGGTACTGGCACGTTGGGGTACTGTTACATGGAACAAGGACCATTTAAAATGTTAGTTTTTTCCATGCCTTGTCTGTGCAAAGTTTAATGAAGAAGGCCAAAAATTATGAATAATTCCCAAAATAAAATCAAAATAGCGGACTTCCTCTTTGGTTTGGCAAATGGCTACATAATACTTTTTTGTAGGTCTAGCATAATCATACAATCGGAAATGCTTCATAAAAATGTCTAGAGGGCGCTATTTATTGCAAATTGCACAATAAATCTCTGAAAATTCATGTTCATGACAAGTCTGATGTGTTTGCAAAGTTTCATGAATTTTCATGTGTATAAAAAAAAAAAAAAGCAGCACTTGACAACTGTTACATGGAACAAGGACCATTTAAAATGTTAGTTTTTTCCATGCCTTGTCTGTGCAAAGTTGAATGAAAAAGGCCAAAAATGATGTATAATTCCCAAAATAAAATCAAAATAGCGGACTTCCTCTTTGGTTTGGCAAATGGCTACATAATACTTTTTTGTAGGTCTAGCATAATCATACAATCGGAAATGCTTCATAAAAATGTCTAGAGGGCGCTATTTATTGCAAATTGCACAATAAATCTCTGAAAATTCATGTTCATGACAAGTCTGATGTGTTTGCAAAGTTTCATGAGTTTTCATGTGTATAAAAAAAAAAAAAAAGCAGCACTTGACAACTGTTACATGGAACAAGGACCATTTAAAATGTTAGTTTTTTCCATGCCTTGTCTGTGCAAAGTTGAATGAAAAAGGCCAAAAATGATGTATAATTCCCAAAATAAAATCAAAATAGCGGACTTCCTCTTTGGTTTGGCAAATGGCTACATAATACTTTTTTGTAGGTCTAGCATAATCATACAATCGGAAATGCTTCATAAAAAGGTCTAGAGGGCGCTATTTATTGCAAATTGCACAATAAATCTCTGAAAATTCATGTTCATGACAAGTCTGATGTGTTTGCAAAGTTCCATGAGTTTTCATGTGTATAAAAAAAAAAAAGCAGCACTTGACAAACAATGCATTGCTATGGCAACAGCGTGTTACAAAATAAAAAACTTTCGATTACTTTGCATCTTAAACATCTTAAGATGAAACACACCAAGTTTGAAGACAGTCGGATAAATTTTGTAGGAGGGGTTCGTTAAAATATGACCCCTGAAAGTTTTTCCTTGCCCGGTTGGAGGGTTAGATCAGGGGATGTCGCAACTTGTTTGTGGTTAAGTGCTACAGAAGTAAATGTGTCTTAACAACCTCATGATTGAATGTGTTTTCAATTCTCTAGGATGTGATTGGATTGTATCAATTAAATGTTCTTATAACTGATTCAGTGAGTAGTAAAAATAGTGTGTCAAGTATAATGACATGAAATATAAGGAATACAAAAAACAAAACAAGAACCCTCTAAATTACACATTTTGTTCCAGGCTTTATGTGCGTGCATAGTTTGAGTATACACCTAGGTTTAGGCCAGGAGTGTTCAAACCTTTTGCAAAGAGGGCCGGGTATGGTAAGGTGAAAATGTGTGGGGCCTAATCAACCATTTAGTTTAGCCTGACATAATTTTTTTACATGCATATGTAAATATATATATGTGGACAAATGTGTACATATGTCTACAAATTTTTGTAGCTCGAGCTGCTTCGTCCAACTGGGAACGCTGCATTAAGAAGGATTTTTTTTTCCTTTGCCAACAGTGCATGCCACGACAACAGCGTGCGACGAAATAAAAAGCTTTCAATAACTTTTCATCGTCAACATCTTAAGATGAATCACACCAAGTTTGAAGATGATCGGATAAACTCTGTAGGAGGAGTTCGTTAAAATAAGACCCCTATGAAATGGCCAAAAAAATGGCAACATGTTCCAAAGTAAATCAAAATGGCAGACTTCCTGTTAGGTTTAGCATATGGTTCAAAAAGAGTTTTTTGTACCTCGAGGGCTGTTACATATGTCTTCAAATTTTGGTCACTCTAGGTGAAACGTACAGCCGGAAATGCTTCATTAAGTAAAAATTTTGAAATGCAAAATTTGATGCCCTGCCTCTGGCGGACTTCCTGTTAGGTTTAGCATATGGCACCAACAGGCTTTTTTGTAGATCATAGTCTGTTACATATGTGTACCAATTTTCGTAGCTCTAGATTAAACGTATAACCGGCAATACTTCAGATGAAACATGCCAAAGAATGAAGACAATCTGATAAGTTTTGTAGAAAATATGAGGCCTATAAAAGGCCCCCAAAAAATGGCTACAAATACCAAAGTAAATCAAAATGCCGGACTTCCTGTTTGGCTTAGCATATGGTTCTAAAAGACTTTTTTGTACATCGTGGGCTCTTATGTATGCCTCCAAATTATCATAGCGCTAGGTGAAAGGTACAACCGGGAATGCTTCGTTAAAGAGGAGTTTTTTAGCTCAAAAAGTGATGCCCGGCCCTTGCGGGACTTCCTGTTGGGTTTAGCACAAAGCAGCAAGAGACTTTTTTGTACATCGTGGGCTGTTACATATGTCTACAAATTTTCGTAGCTCTAGCTGCTTCGTACAACTGAGAATTCTTCATTAAGAAGAATTTTTTTCCTTTGCAAACAAGTGCATGCCACGACAACAGCGTGCGGCGAAATAAAAAGCTTTCAATAACTTTTCATCTTCAACATCTTAAGATGAATCACACCAAGTTTGAAGATGATCGGATAAACTCTGTAAGAGGAGTTCGTTAAAATAGGACCCCTATGAAATGGCCAAAAAAATGGGAACACGTTCCAAAGTAAATCAAAATGGTGGACTTTCTGTTAGGTTTAGCATATGGTTCAAAAAGAGTTTTTTGTACCTTGAGGGCTGTTACATATGTCTTTAAATTTTGGTAACTCTAGGTGAAACGTACAGCCGGGAATGCTTCATTAAGTAAGAATTTTGAAACTCAAAATTTGATGCCCCGCCTCTGGCGGACTTCCTGTTGGGTTTAGCATATGGCACCAACAGACTTTTTTGTAGGTCATAGTCTGTTACATATGTGTACCAATTTTCGTAGCTCTAGGTTAAACATACAACCGGCAATACTACGTTTAGTAAGAGTTTTGAAACTCTAAATTTGATGCCCCACCGCCGTCATATAGTATGTCGAAAACTTTAGATTTTTTACCATGGTGTTGTCCCAGGTCTTGAGATGGTACATCCCAAGTTTGAAGTCAATTGGATTAACCGTGTAGGAGAAGCAGGCAAAAGTATGACCCCTGTAAATGTGCAAAAATTGGCCAAAATTGGACATTTATATACTCATATCTCACTTCCTGTCTATTTTAGGGTACACACATCAAAGAGGTTTTTGTTCATCTGGATGTGCTACAGGTGCCACACAATTTTCATAGCCGTCGGACAATCGTAGCGGGCCAGGGATCTGTTTAACCTATGTAGGTGGCGCTATGGAGCCATTTTTCTGTTATCACCTATGGCGACTTTAAAATATCAAATTTTTCGCCAGGCCTGACGTGTGTGTAAAGTTTGGTGAGTTTTCGTTCACGTTTAGTGTCTCAAAAATGTGATTGTTTGCGGAAAAGAATAATAACAAAAAAAAATAAAACTAGAGCTGCGAGCAGCTATAAAGGGCCCTCGCAACCCGGGCCACGTTGGGGTATTTGCACGTCGGGGTACTGGCATGTTGGGGTACTGTCAAATAGGAAACCATCTAAATTTTAAACGTTTTTGCCATGCTTTGTGTTTGTAAAGTTTCATGGAAAGGCCAAAAATGATGCACAATTAACAAAATAAAATCAAAATGGATTGGCACATGGCTATATAGAATACTTTTTGAATATATTAGGCATGCCTGCCAATATTCACACATCTAGCTGAATCATATAATCGGAAAGACTTCATAAAAATGTCTAGAGGGCGCTATTGAAGCATTTATTGCAAATTTAATAAGAAATCTCTAAAATATTCATGCTTATGACAAGCCTGATGTGTGTGTAAAGTTTCATGAGTTTTTGCACATGTTTAGACCAAAAAAAAAAAAAGCAGCATTTTACTTGGCAAACAATGCATCGCCATGAAACGGCGTGGGACAAAATAAATAACTTTCGATAACTTTGTATCTTAAACATCTTAAGATGAAGCACACCAAGTTTGAAGACAGTCGGATAAATTTTGTAGGAGGAGTTCGTTAAAATATGACCCCTAAAAAAGGCCACAAAAAATGGCTACAAATCCCAACGTAAATCAAAATGGCGGACTTCCTGTTTGTTTTGGAAGATGGTTCCAAGAGACTATTTTGTACATCGTGGGCTCTTATGTATGCCTCTAAATTATCATAGCGCTAGGTGAAACGTACAACCGGGAATGCTTCGTTAAAGAGGAGTTTTTTACCTCAAAATGTGATGACCGGCCCTTACGGGACTTCCTGTTGGGTTTAGCACATGGCACCAAGAGACTTTTTTGTACATTGTGGGCTGTTAAATTTGTCTCCAAATTTTCGTAGCTCTCGCTGCTTCGTACAACTTTGAATGAAGAGGGAATTTTTTCCTTTGCAAACTGTGCATGCCACGGCAACAGCGTGCGACGAAATAAAAAGCTTTCAATAACTTTTCATCTTCAACATTTTAAGATGAATCACACCAAGTTTGGAGATGATCGGATAAACTCTGTAGGAGGAGTTCGTTAAAATAAGACCCCTATGAAATGGCCCAAAAAATGGCAACACGTTCCAAAGTAAATCAAACTGGCGGACTTCCTGTTCGGTTTAGCATATGGTTCAAAAAGAGTTTTTTGAACCTTGAGGGCTGTTACATATGTCTTCAAATGTTGGTAACTCTAGGTGAAATGTACAGCGGGGAATGCTTCATTAAATAAGAATTTTGAAACACAAAATTTGATGCCTCGCCTCTGGCGGACTTCCTGTTAGGTTTAGCATATGGTTCAAAAAGAGTTTTTTGTAGATCATAGTCTGTTACATATGTGTACCAATTTTCGTGGCTCTCAATTAAACGTACCACGGCAATGCTTTGTTAAGTAAGAATTTTGAAACTGTAAATTTGATGCCCCGCCACCGTCATATAGTATGTCAAAAACTTTAGATTTTTTACCATGATGTTGTCCCAGGTCTTGAGAAGGTACAGCCCAAGTTTGAAGTCAATCGGGTTAACCGTGTAGGAGAAGCGGGCAAAAGTATGACCCCTGTAAATGTGCAAAAATGGGCCAAAATTGGACATTCAAATACTCATACCTCACTTCCTGTCTATTTTAGGGTACACATATCAAAGAGGTTTTTGTTCATCTGGATGTGCTACAGGTGCCACACAATTTTCGTAGCCATAGGACAATCGTAGCGGGACAGGGATCCGTTAAACCTATGTAGGTGGCGCTACAGAGCCATTTTTCTGTTATCACGTATGGCGACTTTAAAATATCAAATTTTTCGCCAGGCCCGATCTCCGTGTAAAGTTTGGTGAGTTTTCGTTCATGTTTAGTGCCTCAAAAATGTGGTTGTTTGCGGAAAAGAATAATAACAAAGAAAAAGAAGAAGAAGAAGAATAATAAGAATTCCTTCAGGAACAATAGGGACCTCGCAGCGGTCGCTGCTCGGGCCCTAATAAAAAAAAAATAAATAAAAAAAAAAATAAAAAAATAAATAAAAAAAAAATAAATAAAAAGAATAATAATAAGAATTCCTTGAAAAACAATAGGGACCTCGCAGCGGTCGCTGCTCGGGCCCTAATAATAAGAATTCCTTCAGGAACAATAGGGACCTCGCAGCGGCCGCTGCTCGGGCCCTAATAATAATAATAATAATAATAATAATAATAATAATAATAATTTTTACAAAAACAATAGGGACCTCGCAGCGGTCGCTGCTCGGGCCCTAATAATAATAATAATAATAATAATTTTTACAAAAACAATAGGGACCTCGCAGCGGTCGCTGCTCGGGCCCTAATAATAATAACTAGAGCTGCGAGCAGCTATAAAGGGCCCTCGCAGCCTGGGCCCGTTGGGGTACTTGCACGTTGGGGTACTTGCACATTGGGGAACTGGCACATTAGCAGCAAAATTAATTTGAACATGGCATGATAAACATATACATGTAGATTTTTTTTTGCCAGGTGTAATGTGTGTGTCAAGCTCAATGGGTTTTGGTGATTGTTAAGATCTGCAAAAATCAGCGTCTTTTTTTAATTTTTTTATTGGAAGGCAATGAGTTGCCCTGATTGGTATTTTTTTTGCAAAAGTACATATACACATCATCGCTCGTACTCATTGCACGATGTTGCTTTTATTGTCCATAGAGGCTATCAAAAATAAATAAAACAAAATAAAAAAGTACATATGTTTGGATCGGTCTGATACCAGTGAACATCTTGATTAGTGGAAAGTTAAAGAATATTCATAAGTGACTTAGTGATAACACTTACAATGAGTTCACTAATTTTGTACAAAATACCTTAAGTGGTTTTTTTTTTTGTTTTTTTTTATGCCTCAAGGACTAGGTGGCGCTGTATTTATAACTGAATTTTGTCATAGAGATACCTTCAGGCCTTGACTATAAATATACATGTCAAGTTTGGGATTTTTTGAACCATGTACCGAGGAGTTATTAAGCATATCCCTCATTCACGATACTGCTTTTAACGTCCAAAAAGGCTATCAAAAATAAATAAAAATAAATAAAAAATACGTATATTTGGATAGGTCTGATGCCAGTGAAGATTTTGAGTGGTGGAAAGTAAAAGAATATTCATAAATGAATTAGTTATAACACTGAGAATGAGTTTACATTTTTTGTACAAAATACCGTAAGTGGGGTATTTTTTTTTCACGCCTCAAGGGCTAGGTGGCGCTGCATATATAACTGAATTTTGTCATAGAGATACCTTCAGGCCTTGACTCTAAACATACATGTCAAATTTGAGATTTTTTTTAGCATGTACCGGGAAGTTATTAAGCCTATCCTTTTTCATTGCGAAACACAAAATTTGATGCCCCGCCCTCATCATATAGTATTCCGAAAAGTCAAGCTTTTTTCCCCCTGTCGTTGGCTCAGGTCTTGACATGGTCCAGGTCAAGTCTGAAGTCAGTCGGGTGAAACGTGTAGGAGAAGTGGGCAAAAGTATGCCCCCTGTAAATGTGCTAAAATCGTAAAGAATGGGACATTCAAAAATTCGTAGCTCACTTCCTGTTCATTTTAGCATATGGGTCCAAGAGACTTTTTTGTAGGTCTTGGGCTCCCTCATACACCTAAAAATATTCGTCATTTTTGCTTAAACGTACAACCGGGGCTGCTTCGTTAAAAACATCTAGGGGGCGCTATTGAGTCATTTTTGTAAAAATAGCACAATCAACAATAAAATATTGCTCATTTTACCAGGCCAGATATGTGTGCCAAGTTTCATGAGTTTCTGTGCATGTTTAGACCCTGAAAACTGGCGTTGTTTTCTTGGCGAACAGCGCTTAGCCACGCCCACAGCAATTCGCGAAAACTCACAAACTTCGTGTTGTGACATCATGAAGGCCGAAACCCTCATCTGAGCAAATATGAGGTAGGTCCAGTTAACGTGTTTGGAGAAAAACGTAGAAGAAAATTCGTAAGAAAAAAATATGCCACGAGGTTGCGCTATCAGTAAGATGAAATATAAGTTCGTAGATGTCTTTCGGGCTGGACTCTCATCAAATGTGTGAAATTTTGAGAAGATAGGATCATCTCGGTCAAGTTAATGCAGCTTTTTTTGTCACGAAAAATCTTCAGACTTTGCGGCACCGTCGCGGCCACGCCCTTTGGCGAAAAGTTACACTATTCGGTGTGGGGCATGATCAACATCTTAAGGCTTTTCTGACCAATTTTCAACTGGATCCCTTCAACGAACTCGGCACAGTAGCTAAAAACGTAAAGTATGACATTTATTGTTACCACTAGGTGGCGCTATATGTATAACTGAATTTTATCATATAGATGTTTTCAGGCCGTGACTATTACGTGGCCTGAGAAGTTTGAGATTTTTTGGAGCTTGAACATGGGAGTTATTAAGCATTTGCTCTTTCTGGACAAATGAAATTTTAAAGGCAATATTTGATGCCCCGCCCCCGTCATATAGTATTTCGAAAAGGCAAGATTTTTTGCCCAGTTGTTCTCTTAGGTCTTGAGATTATAAATGCCAAGTTTGAAGTCAATTGGATGAAAAATGTTTGCAAAGGGGGAAAAAGCATGACCACAGTGAATGTGCCAAAATAGGCCAAAATTGGACATAAAAAAATTCATAGCTCACTTCCTGTACATTTTAGCTACATGGTCCCAATAGACTTTTTTGTGCGTCTCGGGGTGCTACACGTGCCTGCCAATTTTCGTTGCTCTAGCTCAAACGTGCCGGGCTTGGTTTTTATTTTTCTATGCTAGGGGGCGCTATAGAGTCGCGTTGTTATGACGACTTCATAATATCAAATTTTTCGCCGGGCCTGAGGAGTGTGCAAAGTTTGGTGAGTTTTCGTGAATGTTTAGATACCCAAAATTGCGATCGTTTGCGGAGAATAAAGAAGAAGAAGAAGAACTAGAGCTGCGAGCAGCTATAAAGGGCCCTCGCAGCCCGGGCCACGTTGGGGTACTTGCACGTTGGGGAACTTGCACATTGGGGTACTGGCACATTGGAAGCAGAATTTCTTTGAAAATGGCATGATAAACATGTGGACTTTTTTTTTTTTTTTTGCCAGGTGTGATGAGTGTGTCAACCTCAATGGGTTTCGGTGATTGTTAAGATCTGCAAAAATCAGCGTCTTTTTTTAATTTTTAGGCAATGAGTTGCTCTGATTGGTATTTTTCGTAAAAGTATATATACACACATCATCGCTCGTACTCATTGCACAATGTTGCTTTTATTGTCCATAGAGGCGATAAAAAAAATAAATAAAACTAAATAAAAAATACGTATGTTTGGATCGGTCTGATACCAGTGAACATATTGAGTGGTGGAAAGTAAAAGAATATTCATAAATGACTTAGTTATCACACTTAGAATGAGTTTACAATTTTTGCAAAAATACCGTAAGTGAGGCATTTTTTTTTATGCCTCAAGGACTAGGTGGCGCTGTATTTATAACTGAATTTTGTCATAGAGATACCTTCAGGCCTTGACTCTAAATATACATTTCAAATATGGGATTTTTTGGAGCATGTACCTGGGAGTTATTAAGCATAGCCTTCATTCACGATATTGCTTTTAATGTCCATAGAGGCTATCAAAAATACATAAAACTAAATAACAAAAATATGTATGTTTGGTTAGGTCTGATGCCAGTGAATATTTTGAGTGGTGGAAGGTAAAAGAATATTCCGAAATGACTTAGTTATCACACTTAGAATGAGTTTACATTTTTTGTACAAAATACCGTATGTGGGGTTTTTTTTTTTTATGCCTCAAGGGCTAGGTGGCG
Source organism: Festucalex cinctus (assembly GCF_051991245.1). Taxonomy (NCBI): domain Eukaryota; kingdom Metazoa; phylum Chordata; class Actinopteri; order Syngnathiformes; family Syngnathidae; genus Festucalex; species Festucalex cinctus. The sequence goes on from NC_135415.1 coordinate 1,307,328, forward strand.
CTGCATATATAACTGAATGTTGTCATAGAGATAGGTTCAGGCCTTGACGATAAACATACATGTCAAGTTTGGGATTTTTTGGAGCATGTACCGGGGAGTTATTAAGCATATCCTTTTTCAGTGCGAAACACAAAATTTGATGCCCCGCCTTCATCATATAGTATTTCGAAAGGTCAAGATTTTTCCCCCTGTCGTTGGCTCAGGTCTTGACATGGTCCAGGTCAAGTCTTAACTCAGTCAGATGAAACGTGTAGGAGAAGTGGGCAAAAGTCTGCGCCCTGTGAATGTGCAAAAATTGTCAAAAATGGGACATTCAAAAATTCGTAGCTCACTTCCTGTTCATTTTAGCATATGGGTCCAAGAGACTTTTTTGTAGGTCTTGGGCTCCCTCATACACCTAAAAATATTAGTCGTTCTTGCTTAAACGTACAATCGGGGCTGCTTCGTTAAAAACTTCTAGGGGGCGCAATTGAGTCATTTTTGTAAAAATAGCACAATCAACAATAAAATATTGCTCATTTTACCAGGCCAGATGTGTGTGCCAAGTTTCATGAGTTTCTGTGCATGTTTAGACCCTCAAAACTGGCGTTGTTTTCTTGGCGAACAGCGCTTAGCCACACCCACAGCAATTCGCGAAAACTCACAAACTTCGTGTTGTGACATCATGAAGGCCGAAACCCTCATCTGAGCAAATATGAGGTAGGTCCAGTTAACGTGTTTGGAGAAAAACGTAGAAGAATATTCGTAATTAAAAAAATTGCCACAAGGTGGCGCTGTCAGTTAGATGAAATATAAGTCAGTAGATGTCTTTAGGGCTGGACTCTCATCAAATGTGTGAAATTTTGAGAAGATAGGATCATCTCGGTCAAGTTAATGCAGCTTTTATTTTCACGAAAAATCTTCAGACTTTGCGTCACCGTAGCGGCCACGCCCTTTGGCGAAAAGTTACAATATTCGGTGTGGGGCATGATCAACATCTTAAGCCTTTTCTGACCAATTTTCAAATGGATCCCTTCAACAAGCTCAGCACAGTAGCTAAAAATGTAAAGTATGACATTTATTGTAACCACTAGGTGGCGCTATATGTATAACTGAATTTTATCATATAGATGTTTTCAGGCCGTGACTATTACGTTGCCTGAGAAGTTTGAGATTTTTTGGAGCTTGAACATGGGAGTTATTAAGCATTTGCTCTTTCTGGACAAATGAAATTTTAAAGGCAATATTTGATGCCCCGCCCCCGTCATATAGTATTTCAAAAAGGCAAGATGTTTTGCCCAGTTTTTCTCTCAGGTCTTGAGATGATAAATGCCAAGTTTGAAGTCAATTGGATGAAAAATGTTTGCAAAGGGGGAAAAAGCATGACCACAGTGAATGTGCCAAAATAGGCCAAAATTGGACATAAAAAAATTCATAGCTCACTTCCTGTACATTTTAGCTACATGGTCCCAATAGACTTTTTTGTGCGTCTCGGGGTGCTACACGTGCCTGCCAATTTTTGTTGCTCTAGCTCAAACGTGCCGGGCTTGGTTTTTATTTTTCTACGCTAGGGGGCGCTATCGAGTCGCATTGTTATGACGACTTAATAATATCAAATTTTTCGCCGGGCCTGAGGAGTCTGCAAAGTTCGGTGAGTTTTCGTGAATGTTTAGGTACCCAAAATCGCGATCGTTTGCGGAGAATAAAGAAGAAGAAGAAGAAGAAGAATAATAACTAGAGCTGCGAGCAGCTATAAAGGGCCCTCGCAGCCCGGGCCACGTTGGAGTCCTTGCACGTTGGGGTACTTGCACGTTAGGGTACTGGCACGTTGGGGTACTGGCATATTGGAAGCAAAATTTCTTTGAAAATGGCATAATAAACGTTTACATGTAGAATATTTTTTTTGCCAGTGTGTGTCAAGCTCAACGGGTTTTGGTGATTGTTAAGACCTGCAAAAATCAGCGTCCTTTTTTATTTTTAGGCAATGAGTTGCCCTGATTGATATTTTTTGTAAAAGTGTATATATACATCATCGCTCGTTGTACTCATTGCACAATGTTACTTTTATTGTCCAAAGGGGCAATCAAAAATGAATAAAACAAAATGGAAACGTACATACGTTTGGATCGGTGTGAAGCCAGTGAACAATTTGAGTGGTGGAAACTAAAAGAATATTCAGAAATGACTTAGTCATCACACTTAGAATGAGATTAAGTTTTTTGGTACAAAATACCGTATGTGGTTTTTTTTTTTTATATAAGCCTCAAGGGCTAGGTGGCGCTGTATTTATAACTGAATGTTGTCATCGAGATACCTTCAGGCCTTGATTATAAGTATACATGTCAAGTGTGGGATTTTTTTTGGAGCATGTACCGTGGAGTTATTAAGCATATCCTTCATTCACGATATTGCTTTTAATGTCCACAGAGGCTATCAAAAATAAATAAAAATATATATATGTTTGAATAAGTCTGATGCCAGTGAACATTTTGAGTGGTGGAAACTAAAAGAATATTCATAAATGACTTAGTTATCACACTTAGAATGAGTTTACATTTTTTGTACAAAATACCGTATGTGGGGTATTTTTTTTTTATGCCTCAAGGGCTAGGTGGCGCTGCATATATAACTGAATGTTGTCATAGAGATAGCTTCAAGCCTTGACGATAAACATACATGTCAAGTTTGGGATTTTTTGGAGCATGTACCGGAGAGTTATTAAAGGAACACTTTACTTATTGATCCATTTTTAGCAGCAAAAAGTTGCTACTTTTTCAATAATTAATTTGGTGACGTGATTATTTTTTTATGTACATTTAATAACTTTTAAACCGATGTTAAAATGAATCGAACGCCGGCATGTTTGTTACACGTGACTAAATAACCCGGATGTTTACGTCACTAGTGTGTAAACGCTACACTATGGAAGCACTATGCAACGCAGCCGTGCATCTAGCGTCAAACCCGGAAGGATTAAACCTTATCGCTTCGATCCAACACGACAAAATAACCCTACCGAAGGAAAGTCTGCCTTGGATGTGAAAGTTGTGGCGCCAGATGGTCTTTTCGGGCACAAAATAAACTTTAACGAACGAGTGAATCAGGCGGGGGGTGGTGCGGGAGCTGCACAGGAATGGACAATCCGCTAATGAATGTGTGCTGTCTGGAAATGAAAGAACTCGAGGATCGGTTCCTTGCGGACAATCTCAACTGCCAATATCCAACAGGTAACGTGACACACAGCACGAGCAATGCAAAACGTGTGGAACTGACGAACTATTTCAGGAAAAAGAAAAAATAGTCAAATTAAATGTATCATCGTTACAGCGCCCAACCTCCCCTAGCTGTTTTTTTTCTTTTCTTTTTTTGCGTAGCGTCCCGATGATGTAAACGAAAGCTTGCAAGAAGGTTGTGTATTAACCGTGTTTATTTATAGACAGAATGAAGTAAGGAAATGCGAGACGCCGTTACCTAGGCTGGTTATCAATGGTTTGGATCCGAACGAAATTAATAGATTATGCAAATGAAAGTGGAAGGCACCACAGGAAGAACAGCGGGACAGAACACAAATGTAGTACGTCGCACATGACACATGATAATGACACTAATCCACATTCTATAAATTTTTTGGTAAAATAAGATTATGAACATGGTCAGTTTGTTTAGTATAAACAACTTACGAGCTAATAAAACATAACGTCCTCGTCCCCGTACTTGACGATGTTCACACTCAAATGAATTATGAAATAAAACAGTCCGTGCAGTATAATAACCAATGCCCCCCCACCCCCGAAACATGCCTACCTTTCGCTTTAAATTTGCTTCGCTTCTCCGAGATCTTTCAGTGGCCGTAGGTAGGGACTCGATTTGTGCCGGCTGTTGGTGACAGTGAAGGCTCCGTGTTGCTAGCAGTTGCGGAAATAGCCGCCAGAGATCCTCCATCGGCTGGATTATTTCCCACGTCTGGTTCTTTAAAGATACTCGGTACTGCGTTGGGCTTTAGTATTAGGCGTGTGGCGTACCCCATCTCAAATTGTAACATATTTTCTTAGTCCTCATGCCTGAAATGTTCGCTGCGCGCACGCCTGCTTGTCCTTCGGGAGGTTGACAGCACTTAGCAAACAAACCATTGTCTACTCAAGTCTTTTTTTTTTTTTTTTTAGGGGGGTCTCGCGGGTTTTTCCTTGCCGACGCCTTGCAAAATTTTGCAATACACAAAGGCATAAGTGACAGTTTGTGTCCTCCTCGTTGTTATGTCTGCGTGAACTACTGTTCGCCAAGCGAGTATACACACTTGCTACGTCACCACTCGGGGGCGTTCCAACACGGAAGTACTTCTATGTTGAAGAAAAGTTAAATAAATCAATATAAGGGTGTATTCTTCAGCTCTTATGCATTTTTCGTAGCTAAACTAACTATTTACTGCCGATCAAGCCATACATGTAAAATTAAAGGAGCCTTCCTTTAAGCATATCATTTTTCATTGCGAAACACAAATTTTGATGCCCCGCCCTCATCATATAGTATTTAGAAAAGTCAAGATTTTTCTCCCTGTCGTTGGCTCAGGTCTTGACATAGCCCAGGTCAAGTCTGAAGTCAGTCGGATGAAACGTGTAGGAGAAGTGGGCAAAAGTCTGCCCCCTGTGAATGTGCAAAAATTGTCAAAAATGGGACATTCAAAAATTCGTAGCTCACTTCCTGTTCATTTTAGCATATGGGTCCAAGAGACTTTTTTGTAGGTCTTGGGCTCCCTCATACACCTAAAAATATTCGTCGTTCTTGCTTAAACGTACAACCGGGGCTGCTTCGTTAAAAACTTCTAGGGGGCGCTATTGAGTCATTTTTGTAAAAATAGCACAATCAACAATAAAATATTGCTCATTTTACCAGGCCAGATGTGTGTGCCAAGTTTCAGGAGTTTTTGTGCCAGTTTAGGCCCTCAAAATTGGTGTTGTTTTCTTGGCGAACAGCGCTTAGCCACGCCCACAGCGATTCGCGAAAACTCACAAACTTCGTGTTGTGACATCATGAAGGCCGAAACCCTCATCTGAGCAAATATGAGGTAGGTCCAGTTAACGTGTTTGGAGAAAAACGTAGAAGAAAATTCGTAAGAAAAAAAATTGCCACTAAGTGGCGCTATCAGTTAGATGAAATATAAGTCAGTAGATGTCTTTAGGGCTGGACTCTCATCAAATGTGTGAAATTTTGAGAAGATAGGATCATCTCGGTCAAGTTAATGCAGCTTTTATTTTCACGAAAAATCTTCAGACTTTGCGTCACCGTAGCGGCCACGCCCTTTGGCGAAAAGTTACAATATTCCGTGTGGGGCATGATCAACATCTTAAGGCTTTTCTGACCAATTTTCAAATGGATCCCTTCAACAAGCTCAGCACAGTAGCTAAAAACGTAAAGTATGACATTTATTGTAACCACTAGGTGGCGCTATATGTATAACTGAATTTTATCATATAGATGTTTTCAGGCCGTGACTATTACGTTGCCTGAGAAGTTTGAGATTTTTTGGAGCTTGAACATGGGAGTTATTAAGCATTTGCTCTTTCTGGACAAATGAAATTTTAAAGGCAATATTTGATGCCCCGCCCCCGTCATATAGTATTTCAAAAAGGCAAGATGTTTTGCCCAGTTGTTCTCTCAGGTCTTGAGATGATAAATGCCAAGTTTGAAGTCAATTGGATGAAAAATGTTTGCAAAGGGGGAAAAAGCATGACCACAGTGAATGTGCCAAAATAGGCCAAAATTGGACATAAAAAAATTCATAGCTCACTTCCTGTACATTTTAGCTACATGGTCCCAATAGACTTTTTTGTGCGTCTCGGGGTGCTACACGTGCCTGCCAATTTTTGTTGCTCTAGCTCAAACGTGCCGGGCTTGGTTTTTATTTTTCTACGCTAGGGGGCGCTATCGAGTCGCATTGTTATGACGACTTAATAATATCAAATTTTTCGCCGGGCCTGAGGAGTGTGCAAAGTTCGGTGAGTTTTCGTGAATGTTTAGGTACCCAAAATCGCGATTGTTTGCGGAGAATAAAGAAGAAGAAGAAGAAGAAGAAGAATAATAATAATAATAATAATAATAATAATTTTTACAAAAACAATAGGGACCTCGCAGCGGTCGCTGCTCGGGCCCTAACTAGAGCTGCGAGCAGCTATAAAGATCCCTCGCAACCCGGGCCACGTTGGGGTATTTGCACGTCGGGGTACTGGCATGTTGGGGTACTGTCAAATAGGAAACCATCTAAATTGTAAACGTTTTTGCCATGCTTTGTGTTTTTAAAGTTTCATGGAAAGGCCAAAAACGATGCACAATTAACAAAATAAAATCAAAATGGATTGGCACATGGCTATATAGAATACTTTTTGAATATATTCGGCATGCCTGCCAAAATTCACACATCTAGCTGAATCATATAATCGGAAAGACTTCATAAAAATGTCTAGAGGGCGCTATTGAGCCATTTATTACAAATTGCACAACAAATCTCTAAATAAAATATTCATGTTCCAGACAGGTCTGGTGTGTGTGCAAAGTTTTGTGAGTTTTCACCCATATTTAGACTCTCAAAAAAGCATTTTTCTTCACAAACAATGCATGGCTACAGCAAAGGCGTGTGACAAAATAAAAAAATTCAATAACTTTTCATCTTAAATATCTTAAGATGAAACACGCCAAAGAATGAAGACGATCTGATAAGTTCTGTTGAAAATATGACCCCTATAAAAGGCCCCAAAAAATGGCTACAAATACCAAAGTAAATCAAAATTGCAGACTTCCTTTTTGATTCAGCATATGGCTTTAGGAACCTTTTTTTAAGTCTTAGGCTGATAGGTATCCCAATTTTTACAAATCTAGCTGAATCATAAAACACAAAACATTTGCAAAAGCTTCATAAGAATGTCTAGAGGGCGCTATTGAACCATTTATTGCAAATTGAATAAGAAATCTCTAAAATATTCATGCTGATGACAAGCCTGATGTGTGTGTAAAGTTTCATGAGTTTTTGCACATGTTTAGACCCCCCAAAAAAAAGCAGCATTTTACTTGGCAAACAATGCATCGCCATGACAACGGCGTGCGACAAAATCAATAACTTTCGATAACTTTGCATCTTAAACATCTTAAGATGAAGCACACCAAGTTTAAAGACAGTCGGATAAATTTTGTAGGAGGAGTTCGTTAAAATATGACCCCTAAAAAAGGCCACAAAAAATGGCTACAAATCCCAACGTAAATCAAAATGGTGGACTTCCTGATTGGTTTAGCATATGGCTCCAAGAGACTTTTTTGTACATCCTGAGCTCTTATGTTTGCCTGCAAATTATCATAGCTTTAGGTGAAACGTACAACCAGGAATGCTTTGTCTGTTTAATCAAAACGCAAAATATGGTGTGCAATTCCCATGCATTGCTATGGCAACAGCGTGTGACAAAATAAAAAACTTTCGATTACTTTGCATCTTAAACATCTTAAGATGAAACATACCAAGTTTGAAGACAGTCGGATAAATTTTGTAGGAGGGGTTCGTTAAAATATGACCCCTGAAAAAGGCCACAAAAAATGGCAACAAATCCCATCATAAATCAAAATGGCGGACTTCCTGTTTGGTTTAGCACATGGTTCCAAGAGACTTTTTTGTACATCGTGGGCTCTTATGTATGCCTGCAAATTATCATAGCGCTAGGTGAAACGTACAACCGGGAATGCTTCGTTAAAGAGGAATTTTTTAGCTCAAAATGTGATGCCCGGCCCCTGGGGGATTTCCTGTTGCGTTTAGCACATGGCACCAAGAGACATTTTTGTACATCCTGGGCTGTTACATATGTCTACAATTTTTCGTCGCTCTAGCTGCTTCGTACAACTGGGAATGCTTCATTAAGAAGGATTTTTTTCCTTTGCAAAAAGTGCATGCCACGATAACAGCGTGTGACGAAATAAAAAACTTTCAATAACTTTTCATTTTCAACATCTTAAGATGAATCACACCAAGTTTGAAGATGATCGGATAAACTCTGTAGGAGCAGTTTGTTAAAATATGACCCCTATGAAATGGCCAAAAAAAAATGGCAACACATTCCAAAGTAAATCAAAATGGCGGACGTCCTGTTAGGTTTAGCATATGGTTCAAAAAGAGTTTTTTGTACCTCGAGGGCTGTTATATACCTCTACAAATTTTGGTAACTCTAGGTGAAACGTACAGCCGGGTATGCTTTGTTAAAGAGGAGTTTTTTTTAGCTCAAAATGTGATGCCCGGCCCCTGGGGGACTTCCTGTTGGGTTTAGCACAGGGCACCAAGAGACTTTTTTGTACATCTTGGGCTGTTACATATGTCTACAAATTTTCGTAGCTCTAGCTGCTTCGTACAACTGGCAATGCTTCTTTAAGGATACTTTTTTTCCTTTGCAAACAGTGCATGCCATGACAACAGCGTGCGACGAAATACAAAGCTTTCAATAACTTTTCATCTTCAACATCTTAAGATGAATCACACCAAGTTTGAAGATGATCGGATAAACACTGTAGGAGGAGTTCGTTAAAATAAGACCCCAATGAAATGGCCACAAAAATGGCAACATGTTCCAAAATAAATCAAAATGGTGGACTTCCTGTTAGGTTTAGCATATGGTTCAAAAAGAGTTTTTTGTAGGTCATAGTCTGTTACATATGTGTACCAATTTTCGTAGCTCTAGATTAAACGTACAACCGGCAATGCCTCGTGAAGTAAGAATTTTTAAACTCTAAATTTGATGCGCCGCCGCTGTCATATAGTATATCAAAAACTTTTCATTTTTCACAATGATGTTGTCCCAGGTGTTGAGATGGTACATCCCAAGTTTGAAGTCAATCGGGTTAACCGTGTAGGAGAAGCGGGCAAAAGTATGACCCCTGTAAATATGCAAAACTGGGCCAAAATTGGACATTTAAATACTCATACCTCACTTTCTGTCTATTTTAGGGTACACACTTCAAAGAGGTTTTTGTTCATTGGGATGTGCTACAGGTGCCACACAATTTTCATAGCCGTCGGACAATCGTAGCAGGACAGGGATCCGTTTAACCTATGTAGGGGGCGCTAAGGAGCCATTTTTCTGTTATCATGTATGGCGACTTTAAAATATCAAATTTTTCGCCAGGCCTGATGTGCGTGTAAAGTTTGGTGAGTTTTCGGTCACGTTTAGTGTCTCAAAAATGCGATTGTTTGCGGAGAAGAATAATAATAAGAATAATAATAAGAAGAATTCCTACAAAAACAATAGGGCCTCGCAGCGGCACCGCCGCCGCCGCTGCTCGGGCCCTAATAATAATAATAATTTTTACAAAAACAATAGGGACCTCGCAGCGGTCGCTGCTCGGGCCCTAACTAGAGCTGCGAGCAGCTATAAAGGGCCCTCGCAGCCCGGGCCACGTTGGAGTCCTTGCACGTTGGGGTCCTTGCACGTTGGGGTACTTGCACGTTGGGGTACTGGCACGTTGGGGTACTGGCATATTGGAAGCAAAATTTCTTTGAAAATGGCATAATAAACGTTTACATGTAGAATATTTTTTTGCCAGTGTGTGTGTCAAGCTCAACGGGTTTTGGTGATTGTTTAGACCTGCAAAAATCAGCGTCCTTTTTTATTTTTAGGCAATGAGTTGCCCTGATTGGTATTTTTTTGTAAAAGTGTATATACACATCATCGCTCGTTGTACTCATTGCACAATGTTACTTTTATTGTCCAAAGGGGCAATCAAAAATGAATAAAACAAAATGGAAACGTACATACGCTTGGATCGGTGTGAAGCCAGTGAACAATTTGAGTGGTGGAAACTAGAAGAATATTCATAAATGACTTAGTTATCACACTTAGAATGAGTGTACATTTTTTGTACAAAATACCGTATGTGGGGTATTTTTTTTATTTTTATATATAAGCCTCAAGGGCTAGGTGGCGCTGTATTTATAACTGAATGTTGTCATAGAGATACCTTCAGGCCTTGATTATAAGCATACATGTCAAGTGTGGGATTTTTTTTGGAGCATGTACCGTGGAGTTATTAAGCATATCCTTCATTCACGATATTGCTTTTAATGTCCATAGAGGCTATCAAAAATAAATAAAAATATATATATGTTTGGATAAGTCTGATGCCAGTGAACATTTTGAGTGGTGGAAACTAAAAGAATATTCATAAATGACTTAGTTATCACACTTAGAATGAGTTTACATTTTTTGTACAAAATACCGTATGTGGGGTATTTTTTTTTCATGCCTCAAGGGCTAGGTGGCGCTGCATATATAACTGAATGTTGTCTTGTCATAGAGATAACTTCAGGCCTTGACGATAAACATACATGTCAAGTTTGGGATTTTTTGGAGCATGTACCGGGGAGTTATCAAGCATATCCTTTTTCATTGCGAAACACACATTTTGATGCCCCGCCCTCATCATATAGTATTTCGAAAAGTCAAAAATTTTCCCCCTGTCGTTGGCTCAGGTCTTGACATGGTCCAGGCCAAGTCTTAACTCAGTCGGATGAAACGTGTAGGAGAAGTGGGCAAAAGTCTGCCCCCTGTGAATGTGCAAAAATCGTCAAAAATGGGACATTCAAAAATTCGTAGCTCACTTCCTGTTCATTTTAGCACATGGGTACAAGAGACTTTTTTGTAGGTCTTGAGCTCCCTCATACACCTAAAAATATTCGTCGTTCTTGCTTAATTAACCCTTGTGCCATTTGCTTAGCCAAATATGTAAATTAGGAGTTGATTGTGCAGGGGGAAAAAAAAAAAAAAAAAAAAAAAATGAGCCACGGCTTTGGAAAACTGGGGGACCGTCAAAATGCGAGTGTGCCAACATTTCTCAGCCATTGCATGAGGGAGATAACTATTATAATATCCCTGGAATCGGCGTTAGCCAACCGCGTAACATTAATGTACATTATAAGTGACATTTTTGGACCGATTGGACACTGCATGTATTTTATTGCAATTTCCGTGATTTCTGCATGAAATCCTTCTATGGACATTCCTCGACGGTGCCATGGCCATGAGAAAGATTTCGCACCCCAAATCCACCAGGTGGCGGTAGAGGCCAATTAATGATTTTCCTTGCAAACGCCGCACTGATTCCAGCACGCCATATTCCACACAGACTTATTTCTTCGTGCTTTTTACTGATTGTGCATTCGACAGGATGTTAGTGGATGCGCGTGCACGTTAGTGGGCGCGCGTGCGTGTTCGTGGATGCGCGTACACGCGCGCCACTTATATTTTTGTGCAGAAAAAGGTATTGCGAGCTATTGACTTATGTTTCGTGTTGGGATATGCTGTTTGTTTGTCTGCATGGACGTGGGAAGCACGTTCCCTAGTGGGAGGGGTCGAATGGCAATGCTCTTTGCCGTTGTTATGTCCCCAAAATGAGCCACTGTTAGAGGTGGCCGTCGTTGCAATACAGCGGTTTTCCTCAGTGTGTGAAGGCTGTTATTTAATTTTTTTTTTCTCTTTCTTCACTTCAGAACTTCAGAATTAATAGCGTGCATATTCCACACGCATGCACAGTTCGATCATCCATTTTGAACAGCCGAGCATTGACATTTGCTCTGCCAAGGCTGCAGGGGGCAGGCCTGCCATTGTGGCCAAACGTGCGTGCAACGTGGAGGTGACGTATTTCCCTTCGTGCATTCTTCAAAACATGGCAAGGAGCATGGATCGGTGAAAACAATAAGCAGAAGGGATAAGACAAAACAAAAAAAACGTTTTTTTTTTGCAACTTATGAAGTGTAACATGTAACGGTTGTCGAGATGAATTCCTCGTCGGTTATCTTATCTGGCCGTTGCAATTCTACGTGTGAAAGTGCTAAGCTTCGATTTTTATTCGGCTAGTTTGTATTCACAACAACGTGCTAACGTGCTAAGAGGCTAACGTGCACGAGACATGAGCTTCCTGGATCTAAGGAAAAGAACGGCGATCGGAGACACAAAAAGCTGCAAATGCAAGTTGGCAAGTAAGTACTTCCTCAAAATAAACATAAACGAACATATGAGCACGTCCTGGAATGCCGCGGGGGCCGTGTAGCTTCCCAACGGTATGTAGCTCGTCGCTGTGTTGACTTCCGTTCGCCGGATACAATTGGATACAGGCGGTGTAAATTTATCCGAAAAACACGCACGATTTCCGGGTAAAGTAAACGGACGGATCGGTGTAATGGAGCTTTTTCTTTCCGTTATTTGTCCGGAACCGTACGTCCTACGGGGAAAATGACACATATCTGACACATATCTGGAACCGTGAGCACAAGAGATACGTGGCTCGTTGAAGTGCGACGCCGGATACGGGGGTGTAAATCGGGCCTTCCTGTACCCGAAAATCAAACACAATTTGCGGCTAAAGTCACGGAGGGTCCCGGTGCCGCTCCGGAGCCCCACAAAAAGTACTTTTTTCCCCAAAGTTTTCTATCAAAGCTACCGTGTTGCCTGATGCTCTAACTATGTCATATGAAAGATTCAAATTTATTTCTTTATTATACATATATACAACACAGTTAATTTTCTTCATAATCTATTATTTGGCTTCTGTTGTCCTATGGCGGGGGGAAATAATAATAATAAATAAATATACTATATTTATGCATAGTTTTGATGCCAATGAACATTTTGGGTGGTTGAAAGAAAAAAAAATATTAAAAAATGACTTAGTTATCACACCTCAAAGTAGAATTACTTATTTGGCTAAAATGTACTCTTCGAGGGTGTTCTGAGTTAAATTGCCATTGTCAAAAAATTTGGCATGCATTGAAAAAATTGTTGTTATAACTTATTGCCTTATTCGAAGCTCTAATTATGTCATATGAAGTATTAATTTTTTATTTATTTTTTATACATGTATACAGCACAGTTCGTTTTCTTCATAGTCCATTCTTTGGGCTTGTATTGTCCTAAGAGGGGGGAATACATAAAAAAAAAAAAAAAAACTTCATATGTATGGATAGTTCTGATGCCAATGAACATTTTGAGTGGTTGAAATAAAAAAAAATGTTAAAAATTGACTTCGTTATCACACCTCAAAGTAGAATTACTTATTTGGCTAAAATGTACTCTTAGAGGGTGTCACTGATTCCAAGGCACAAGGGTTAAACGTACAACCGGGGCTGCTTCGTTAAAAATTTTGAGGGGGCGCTATTGAGTCATTTTTTTAAAAATAGCACAATCAACAATAAAATATTGCTCATTTTACCAGGCCAGATGTGTGTGCCAAGTTTCAGGAGTTTCTGTGCATGTTTAGACCCTCAAAACTGGCGTTGTTTTCTTGGCGAACAGCGCTTAGCCACGCCCACAGCAATTCGCAAAAACTCACAAACTTCGTGTTGTGACATCATGAAGGCCGAAACCCTCATCTGAGCAAATATGAGGTAGGTCCAGTTAACGTGTTTGGAGAAAAACGTAGAAGAAAATTCGTAAGAAAAAAAATTGCCACTAGGTGGCGCTATCAGTTAGATGAAATGTAAGTTAGTAGATGTCTTTAGAGCTGGACTCTCATCAAATGTGTGAAATTTTGAGAAGATAGGATCATCTCGGTCAGGTTAATGCAGCTTTTATTGTCACGAAAAATATTCAGACTTTGCGTCACCGTAGCGGCCACGCCCTTTGGCGAAAAGTTACAATATTCGGTGTGGGGCATCATCAACATCTTAAGGCTTTTCTGACCAATTTTCAACTGGATCCCTTCAACGAGCTCAGCACAGTAGCTAAAAACGTAAAGTATGACATTTATTGTAACCACTAGGTGGCGCTATATGTAGAACTGAATTTTGTCATATAGATGTTTTCAGGCCGTGACTATTACGTTGCCTGAGAAGTTTGAGAGTTTTTTGGAGCTTGTACATGGGAGTTATTCAGCATTTGCTCTTTCTGGACAAATGAAATTTTAAAGGCAATATTTGATGCCCCGCCCCCATCATATAGTATTTCGAAAAGGCAAGACTTTTTGCCCAGCTGTTCTCTTAGGTCTTGAGATGATAAATGCCAAGTTTGAAGTCAATGGGATGAAAAATGTTTGCATAGGGGGAAAAAGCATGACCACAGTGAATGTGCCAAAATAGGCCAAAATTGGACATTAAAAAATTCATAGCTCACTTCCTGTACATTTTAGCTACATGGTCCCAATAGACTTTTTTGTGCGTCTCGGGGTGCTACACGTGCCTGCCAATTTTCGTTGCTCTAGCTCAAACGTGCCGGGCTTGGTTTTTATTTTTCTATGCTAGGGGGCACTATAGAGTCGCGTTGTTATAACGACTTCATAATATCAAATTTTTCGCCGGACCTGAGGAGTGTGCAAAGTTCGGTGAGTTTTCGTGAATATTTAGGTACCCAAAATTGCGATTGTTTGCGGAGAATAAAGAAGAAGAAGAATAATAATAACTAGAGCTGCGAGCAGCTATAAAGGGCCCTCGCAGCCCGGGCCACGTTGGAGTCCTTGCACGTTGGGGTACTTGCACGTCAGGGTACTGGCACGTTGGGGTACTGGCATATTGGAAGCAAAATTTATTTGAAAATGGCATAATAAACGTTTACATGTAGAATATTTTTTTTGCCAGTGTGTGTCAAGCTCAACGGGTTTTGGGGATTGTTAAGACCTGCAAAAATCTGCGTCCTTTTTTATTTTTAGGCAATGAGTTGCCCTGATTGGTATTTTTTGTAAAAGTGTATATATACATCATCGCTCGTTGTACTCATTGCACAATGTTACTTTTATTGTCTAAAGGGGCAATCAAAAATGAATAAAACAAAATGGAAACGTACATACGTTTGGATCGGTGTGAAGCCAGTGAACAATTTGAGTGGTGGAAACTAAAAGAATATTCAGAAATGACTTAGTCATCACACTTAGAATGAGTTTAAATTTTTTTGTACAAAATACCGTATGTGGGTTTTTTTTTTTATATAAGCCTCAAGGGCTAGGTGGCGCTGTATTTATAACTGAATGTTGTCATCGAGATACCTTCAGGCCTTGATTATAAGCATACATGTCAAGTGTGGGATTTTTTTTGGAGCATGTACATATCCTTCATTCACGATATTGCTTTTAATGTCCACAGAGGCTATCAAAAATAAATAAAAATATATATATGTTTGGATAAGTCTGATGCCAGTGAACATTTTGAGTGGTGGAAACTAAAAGAATATTCATAAATGACTTAGTTATCACACTTAGAATGAGTTTACATTTTTTGTACAAAATACCATATGTGGGGTATTTTTTTTTTTATGCCTCAAGGGCTAGGTGGCGCTGCATATATAACTGAATGTTGTCATAGAATAGCTTCAGGCCTTGATGATAAACATACATGTCAAGTTTGGGATTTTTTGGAGCATGTACCGGGGAGTTATTAAGCATATCCTTTTTCAGTGCGAAACACAAATTTTGATGCCCCGCCTTCATCATATAGTATTTCGAAAGGTCAAGATTTTTCCCCCTGTCGTTGGCTCAGGTCTTGACATGGTCCAGGTCAAGTCTTAACTCAGTCAGATGAAACGTGTAGGAGAAGTGGGCAAAAGTCTGCCCCCTGTGACTGTGCAAAAATTGTGCGTCTCGGGGTGCTACACGTGCCTGCCAATTTTTGTTGCTCTAGCTCAAACGTGCCGGGCTTGGTTTTTATTTTTCTACGCTAGGGGGCGCTATCGAGTCGCATTGTTATGACGACTTAATAATATAAAATTTTTCGCCGGGCCTGAGGAGTGTGCAAAGTTCGGTGAGTTTTCGTGAATGTTTAGGTACCCAAAATCGCGATCGTTTGCGGAGAATAAAGAATAATAATAATAACTAGAGCTGCGAGCAGCTATAAAGGGCCCTCGCAACCTGGGCCACGTTGGGGTACTTGCACGTCGGGGTACTGACATGTTGGGGTACTGTTTCATAGGAAACCGTCTAAATTGTAAACTTTTTTGCCATGCTTTGTGCTTGCAAAGTTTCATGGAAAGGCCAAAAATGATGCACAATTAACAAAATAAAATCAAAATGGTTTGGCACATGGCTATAGAATAATTTGTGTAGGTATTAGACTGATAGGTGTGCCTCCAAATATTCACACATCTAGCTGAATCATATAATCGGAAATACTTCATAAAAAATGTCTAGAGGGCGCTATTGAGCCATTTATTACAAATTGCACAACAAATCTCTAAAATATTCATGTTCTTGAGAGGTCTGATCTGCGTGCAATTTTTGAGTTTTCGCTCATGTTTAGACTTTAAAAAAAAAAAGCATTTTTCTTTGCAAACAATGCATCGCTAGAGCAAAGGCGTGACAAACAATTTCAATAACTTTTCATCTTAAATATCTTCAGGTGAAACACGCCAAAGAATGAAGACAATCTGATACGTTTTGTAAAATATGAGGCCTATAAAAGGCCCCAAAAAATGGCTACAAATAGCAAATTAAATCAAAATGGCAGACTTCCTGTTTGGTTTAGCATATGGCTTTAGAAACTTTTTTGTCAGTCTTAGGCTGATAGGTATCCCAATTTTTACAAATCTAGCTGAATCATACATTTCCAAAAGCTTCCTAAAAATGTCTATAGGGCGCTATTGCCATTTATTGCAAATTGCACAAGAAATCTCTAAAATATTCATGTTTATGACAAGTCTGATGTGTGTGTAAAGTTTCATGAGTTTTCGCTCGTTTAGACAAAAAAAAAAAAAAAAAAAGCAGCATTTTACTTGGCAAATAATGCATCGCTATGGCAACGGCTTGCGACAAAATAAAAAAAACTTTCGATAACTTTGCATCTTAAACATCTTAAGATGAAACACACCAAGTTGGAAGACAGTCGGATAAATATCGTAGGAGTTCGTTAAAATGTGACCCCTAAAAAAGGCGTAAATCAAAATGCCGGACTTCCTGTTTGATTTAGCATATGGTTCTAGGAGACTTTTTTGTACATCGTGGGCTCTTATGTATGCCTCCAAATTATCATAGCGCTAGGTGAAACGTACAACCGGGAATGCTTCGTTAAAGAGGAGTTTTTTAGCTCAAAATGTGATGCCCGGCCCCTACGGGACTTCCTGTTGGGTTTAGCACATGGCACCAAGAGACATTTTTGTAGATCCTGGGCTGTTACATATGTCTACAATTTTTCGTCACTCTAGCTGCTTCGTACAACTGGGAATGCTTCATTAAGAAGGATTTTTTTCCTTTGCAAAAAGTGCATGCCACGATAACAGCATGTGACGAAATAAAAAACTTTCAATAACTTTTCATTTTCAACATCTTAAGATGAATCACACCAAGTTTGAAGATGATCGGATAAACTCTGTAGGAGGAGTTTGTTAAAATATGACCCCTATGAAATGGCCAAAAAAAATGGCAACACATTCCAAAGTAAATCAAAATGGCGGACGTCCTGTTAGGTTTAGCATATGGTTCAAAAAGAGTTTTTTGTAAATCGAGGGCTGTTATATACCTCTACAAATTTTGGTAACTCTAGGTGAAACGTACAGCCGGGTATGCTTTGTTAAAGAGGAGTTTTTTTTAGCTCAAAATGTGATGCCCGGCCCCTGGGGGACTTCCTGTTGGGTTTAGCACAGGGCACCAGGAGACTTTTTTGTACATCTTGGGCTGTTACATATGTCTACAAATTTTCGTAGCTCTAGCTGCTTCGTACAACTGGCAATGCTTCTTTAAGGATATTTTTTTTCCTTTGCAAACAGTGCATGCCATGACAACAGCGTGCGACGAAATACAAAGCTTTCAATAACTTTTCATCTTCAACATCTTAAGATGAATCACACCAAGTTTGAAGATGATCGGATAAACACTGTAGGAGGAGTTCGTTAAAATAAGACTCCAATGAAATGGCCAAAAAAATGGCAACACGTTCCAAAATAAATCAAAATGGTGGACTTCCTGTTAGGTTTAGCATATGGTTCAAAAAGAGTTTTTTGTAGGTCATAGCCTGTTACATATGTGTACCAATTTTCGTAGCTCTAGATTAAACGTACAACCGGCAATGCCTCGTGAAGTAAGAATTTTTAAACTCTAAATTTGATGCGCCGCCGCCGTCATATAGTATATCAAAAACTTTTCATTTTTCACAATGATGTTGTCCCAGGTGTTGAGATGGTACATCCCAAGTTTGAAGTCAATCGGGTTAACCGTGTAGGAGAAGCGGGCAAAAGTATGACCCCTGTAAATGTGCAAAAATTGGCAAAAATTGGACATTTAAATACTCATACCTCACTTTCTGTCTATTTTAGGGTACACACTTCAAAGAGGTTTTTGTTCATTGGGATGTGCTACAGGTGCCACACAATTTTCATAGCCGTCGGACAATCGTAGCGGGACAGGGATCCGTTTAACCTATGTAGGGGGCGCTAAGGAGCCATTTTTCTGTTATCATGTATGGCGACTTTAAAATATCAAATTTTTCGCCAGGCCTGATGTGCGTGTAAAGTTTGGTGAGTTTTCGGTCACGTTTAGTGTCTCAAAAATGCGATTGTTTGCGGAGAATAATAATAAGAAGAAGAATAATAAGAAGAATTCCTACAAAAACAATAGGGCCTCGCAGCGGCACCGCCGCCGCCGCTGCTCGGGCCCTAACTAGAGCTGCGAGCAGCTATAAAGGGCCCTCGCAACCCGGGCCACGTTGGGGTACTTGCACGTCGGGGTCCTGGCACGTTGGGGTACTGTCAAATAGGACAAGGACCATCTAAAATGTTTTTGACAAGCCTTGTGTGTGCAAAGTTTAATCAAAACGCAAAATATGGTGCGCAATTCCCAAAATAAATTCAAAATGGCGGACTTCCTTTTAGGTTTAGCATACGGCTACAGAATACTTTTTGTAGGTCTTAAGCTAATAGGTATGCCTCCCAGTTTTCACAAATCTAGGTCAAGTCATCTTTAGTTGTGTATCGCTTGAATCATACAATTGGAAATGCTCCATAAAAATGCATAGAGGGCGCTATTGAGCACAACGTTGGGTTACTTGCACGTCAGGGTACTGGCACGTTGGGGTACTGTTACATGGAACAAGGACCATTTAAAATGTTAGTTTTTTCCATGCCTTGTCTGTGCAAAGTTTAATGAAAAAGGCCAAAAATGATGTATAATTCCCAAAATAAAATCAAAATAGCGGACTTCCTCTTTGGTTTGGCAAATGGCTACATAATACTTTTTTGTAGGTCTAGCATAATCATACAATCGGAAATGCTTCATAAAAATGTCTAGAGGGCGCTATTTATTGCAAATTGCACAATAAATCTCTGAAAATTCATGTTCATGACAAGTCTGATGTGTTTGCAAAGTTTCATGAGTTTTCATGTGTATATAAAAAAAAAAAGCAGCACTCGACAAACAATGCATTGCTATGGCAACAGCGTGTTACAAAATAAAAAACTTTCGATTACTTTGCATCTTAAACATCTTAAGATGAAACACACCAAGTTTGAAGACAGTCGGATAAATTTTGTAGGAGGGGTTCGTTAAAATATGACCCCTGAAAAAGGCCACAAAAAATGGCAACAAATCCCATCATAAATCAAAATGGCAGACTTCCTGTTTGGTTTAGCACATGGTTCCAAGAGACTTTTTTGTACATCATGGGCTCTTTTGTATGCCTGCAAATTATCATAGCGCTAGGTGAAACGTACAACCGGGAATGCTTCGTTAAAGAGGAGTTTTTTAGCTCAAAATGTGATGCCCGGCCCCTCGGGGACTTCCTGTTGGGTTTAGCACATGGCACCAAGAGACTTTTTTGTACATCCTGGGCTGTTACATATGTCTACAATTTTTCGTCGCTCTAGCTGCTTCGTACAACTGGGAATGCTTCATTAAGAAGGAATTTTTTCCTTTGCAAAAAGTGCATGCCACGACAACAGCGTGTGACGAAATAAAAAACTTTCAATAACTTTTCATTTTCAACATCTTAAGATGAATCACACCAAGTTTGAAGATGATCGGATAAACTCTGTAGGAGGAGTTTGTTAAAATATGACCCCTATGAAATGGCCAAAAAAAATGGCAACACGTTCCAAAGTAAATCAAAATGGCGGACTTCCTGTTCGGTTTAGCATATGGTTCAAAAAGAGTTTTTTGTACCTTGAGGGCTGTTACATATGTCTTCAAATGTTGGTAACTCTAGGTGAAATGTACAGCCGGGAATGCTTCATTAAATAAGAATTTTGAAACACAAAATTTGATGCCTCGCCTCTGGCGGACTTCCTGTTAGGTTTAGCATATGGCACCAACAGGCTTTTTTGTAGATCATAGTCTGTTACATATGTGTACCAATTTTCATGGCTCTCAATTAAACGTACCACCGGCAATGCTTTGTTAAGTAAGAATTTTGAAACTGTAAATTTGATGCCCCGCCACCGTCATATAGTATGTCAAAAACTTTTGATTTTTTACCATGATGTTGTCCCAGGTGTTGAGATGGTACAGCCCAAGTTTGAAGTCAATCGGGTTAACCGTGTAGGAGAAGCGGGCAAAAGTATGACCCCTGTAAATGTGCAAAAATGGGCCAAAATTGGACATTCAAATACTCATACCTCACTTCCTGTCTATTTTAGGGTACACATATCAAAGAGGTTTTTGTTCATCTGGATGTGCTACAGGTGCCACACAATTTTCGTAGCCATAGGATAATCGTAGCGGGACAGGGATCCGTTAAACCTATGTAGGTGGCGCTACAGAGCCATTTTTCTGTTATCATGTATGGCGACTTTAAAATATCAAATTTTTCGCCAGGCCCGATCTGCGTGTAAAGTTTGGTGAGTTTTCGTTCATGTTTAGTGCCTCAAAAATGTGGTTGTTTGCGGAAAAGAATAATAACAAAGAAAAAGAAGAAGAAGAAGAAGAACTAGAGCTGCGAGCAGCTATAAAGGGCCCTCGCAACCCGGGCCACGTTGGGGTACTTGCACGTCGGGGTACTGGCACGTTGGGGTACTGTCAAATAGGACAAGACCATCTAAAATGTTTTTGACAAGCCTTGTGTGTGCAAAGTTTAATCAAAACGCAAAATATGGTGTGCAATTCCCAAAATAAATTCAAAATGGTGGACTTCCTTTTAGGTTTAGCATACGGCTACAGAATACCTTTTGTAGGTCTTAACTAATAGGTATGCCTCCCAGTTTTCATAAATCTTGGTCAAGTCATCTTTAGTTGTGTATCGCTTGAATCATACAATTGGAAATGCTCCATAAAAATGCATAGAGGGCGCTATTGAGCACAACGTTGGGTTACTTGCACGTCAGGGTACTGGCACGTTGGGGTACTGTTACATGGAACAAGGACCATTTAAAATGTTAGTTTTTTCCATGGCTTGTCTGTGCAAAGTTTAATGAGAAAGGCCAAAAATGATGTATAATTCCCAAAATAAAATCAAAATAGCGGACTTCCTCTTTGGTTTGGCAAATGGCTACATAATACTTTTTTGTAGGTCTAGCATAATCATACAATCGGAAATGCTTCATAAAAATGTCTAGAGGGCGCTATTTATTGCAAATTGCACAATAAATCTCTAAAAATTCATGTTCATGACAAGTCTGATGTGTTTGCAAAGTTTCATGAGTTTTCATGTGTATAAAAAAAAAAAAAAAGCAGCACTTGACAACTGTTACATGGAACAAGGACCATTTAAAATGTTACTTTTTTCCATGCCTTGTCTGTGCAAAGTTTAATGAAAAAGGCCAAAAATGATGTATAATTCCCAAAATAAAATCAAAATAGCGGACTTCCTCTTTGGTTTGGCAAATGGCTACATAATACTTTTTTGTAGGTCTAGCATAATCATACAATCGGAAAGGCTTCATAAAAATGTCTAGAGGGCGCTATTTATTGCAAATTGCACAATAAATCTCTGAAAATTCATGTTCATGACGAGTCTGATGTGTTTGCAAAGTTTCATGAGTTTTCATGTGTATAAAAAAAAAAGCAGCACTTGACAAACAATGCATTGCTATGGCAACAGCGTGTTACAAAATAAAAAACTTTCGATTACTTTGCATCTTAAACATCTTAAGATGAAACACACCAAGTTTGAAGACAGTCGGATAAATTTTGTAGGAGGGGTTCGTTAAAATATGACCCCTGAAAAAGGCCACAAAAAATGGCAACAAATCCCATCATAAATCAAAATGGCAGACTTCCTGTTTGGTTTAGCACATGGTTCCAAGAGACTTTTTTGTACATCGTGGGCTCTTATGTATGCCTGCAAAAGAGGAGTTTTTTAGCTCAAAATGTGATGCCCGGCCCCTGGGGGACTTCCTGTTAGGTTAAGCACATGGCACCAAGAGACTTTTTTGTACATCCTGGACTGTTACATATGTCTACAATTTTTCGTCGCTCTAGCTGCTTCGTACAACTGGGAATGCTTCATTAATAAGATTTTTTTTCCTTTGCAAAAAGTGCATGCCACGACAACAGCGTGTGACGAAATAAAAAACTTTCAATCACTTTTCATTTTCAACATCTTAAGATGAATCACACCAAGTTTGAAGATGATCGGATAAACTCTGTAGGAGGAGTTTGTTAAAATATGACCCCTATGAAATGGCCCAAAAAAATGGCAACACATTCCAAAGTAAATCAAAATGGCGGACGTCCTGTTAGGTTTAGCATATGGTTCAAAAAGAGTTTTTTGTACCTCGAGGGCTGTTATATACCTCTACAAATTTTGGTAACTCTATGTGAAACGTACAGCCGGGTATGCTTTGTTAAAGAGGAGTTTTTTAGCTCAAAATGTGATGCCCGGCCCCTGGGGGACTTCCTGTTGGGTTTAGCACAGGGCACCAAGAGACTTTTTTGTACATCTTGGGCTGTTACATATGTCTACAAATTTTCGTAGCTCTAGCTGCTTCGTACAAATGGGAATGCTTCTTTAAGGATATTTTTTTTCCTTTAAAAACAGTGCATGCCATGACAACAGTGTGCGACGAAATACAAAGCTTTCAATAACTTTTCATCTTCAACATCTTAAGATGAATCACACCAAGTTTGAAGATGATCGGATAAACACTGTAGGAGGAGTTCGTTAAAATAAGACCCCAATGAAATGGCCAAAAAAATGGCAACACGTTCCAAAATAAATCAAAATGGTGGACTTCCTGTTAGGTTTAGCATATGGTTCAAAAAGAGTTTTTTGTAGGTCATAGCCTGTGACATATGTGTACCAATTTTCGTAGCTCTAGATTAAACGTACAACCGGCAATGCTTCGTGAAGTAAGAATTTTTAAACTCTAAATTTGATGCGCCGCCACCGTCATATAGTATATCAAAAACTTTTCATTTTTCACAATGATGTTGTCCCAGGTGTTGAGATGGTACATCCCAAGTTTGAAGTCAATCGGGTTAACCGTGTAGGAGAAGCGGGCAAAAGTATGACCCCTGTAAATGTGCAAAAATTGGCAAAAATTGGACATTTAAATACTCATACCTCACTTTCTGTCTATTTTAGGGTACACACTTCAAAGAGGTTTTTGTTCATTGGGATGTGCTACAGGTGCCACACAATTTTCATAGCCGTCGGACAATCGTAGCGGGACAGGGATCCGTTTAACCTATGTAGGGGGCGCTAAGGAGCCATTTTTCTGTTATCATGTATGGCGACTTTAAAATATCAAATTTTTCGCCAGGCCTGATGTGCGTGTAAAGTTTGGTGAGTTTTCGTTCACGTTTAGTGTCTCAAAAATGCGATTGTTTGCGGAGAAGAAAAAGAAGAATAATAAGAAGAATTCCTACAAAAACAATAGGGCCTCGCAGCGGCACCGCCGCCGCCGCTGCTCGGGCCCTAATAATAATAATAATAATAATAATAATAATAATAATAATAATAATAATAATAATAATAGTTTTTACAAAAACAATAGGGACCTCGCAGCGGTCGCTGCTCGGGCCCTAATAACTAGAGCTGCGAGCAGCTATAAAGGGCCCTCGCAGCCCGGGCCACGTTGGGGTCCTTGCACGTTGGGGTACTTGCACGTTAGGGTACTGGCACGTTGGGGTACTGGCATATTGGAAGCAAAATTTATTTGAAAATGGCATAATAAACGTTTACATGTAGAATTTTTTTTTTGCCAGTCTGTGTCAAGCTCAACGGGTTTTGGTGATTGTTAAGACCTGCAAAAATCAGCGTCCTTTTTTATTTTTAGGCAATGAGTTGCCCTGATTGTTATTTTTTGTAAAAGTGTATATAGACATCATCGCTCGTTGTACTCATTGCACAATGTTACTTTTATTGTCCAAAGGGGCAATCAAAAATGAATAAAACAAAATGGAAACGTACATACGTTTGGATCGGTGTGAAGCCAGTGAACAATTTGAGTGGTGGAAACTAAAAGAATATTCATAAATGACTTAGTTATCACACTTAGAATGAGTTTACATTTTTTGTACAAAATACCGTATGTGTTTTTTTTTTTTTTTATATAATATGCCTCAAGGGCTAGATGGCGCTGTATTTATAACTGAATGTTGTCATAGAGATACCTTCAGGCCTTGATTATAAGCATACATGTCAAGTGTGGGATTTTTTTTGGAGCATGTACCGTGGAGTTATTAAGCATATCCTTCATTCACGATATTGCTTTTAATGTCCATAAAGGCTATCAAAAATAAATAAAAATATATATATGTTTGGTTAAGTCTGATGCCAGTGAACATTTTGAGTGGTGGAAACTAAAAGAATATTCATAAATGACTTAGTTATCACACTTAGAATGAGTTTACATTTTTTGTACAAAATACCGTATGTGGGGTATTTTTTTTTTATGCCTCAAGGGCTAGGTGGCGCTGCATTTCTAACTGAATGTTGTCATAGAGATAACTTCAGGCCTTTACGATAAACATACATGTCAAGTTTGGGATTTTTTGGAGCATGTACCGGGGAGTTATCAAGCATATCCTTTTTCATTGCGAAACACAAATTTTGATGCCCCGCCCTCATCATATAGTATTTTGAAAAGTCAAAATTTTTCCCCCTGTCGTTGGCTCAGGTCTTGACATGGTCCAGGCCAAGTCTTAACTCAGTCGGATGAAACGTGTAGGAGAAGTGGGCAAAAGTCTGCCCCCTGTGAATGTGCAAAAATCGTCAAAAATGGGACATTCAAAAATTCGTAGCTCACTTCCTGTTCATTTTAGCATATGGGTACAAGAGACTTTTTTGTAGGTCTTGGGCTCCCTCATACACCTAAAAATATTCGTCGTTCTTGCTTAAACGTACAACTGGGGCTGTTTCGTTAAAGATTTCTAGGGGGCGCTATTGAGTCATTTTTGTAAAGATAGCACAATCGGCGATAAAAAATTGCTCATTTTGCCAGGCCAGCTGTGTGTGCCAAGTTTCGTGTGTTTCTGTGCCAGTTTAGGCCCTCAAAATTGGCGTTGTTTTCTTGGCGAACAGCGCTTAGCCACGCCCACAGCGACTCGCGAAAACTCACAAACTTCGTGTTGTGACATCATGAAGGCCGAAACCCTCATCTGAGCAAATATGAGGTAGGTCCAGTTAACGTGTTTGGAGAAAAACGTAGAAGAAAATTCGTAAGAAAAAAAATTGCCACTAGGTGGCGCTATCAGTTAGATGAAATGTAAGTTAGTAGATGTCTTTAGAGCTGGACTCTCATCAATTGTGTACAATTTTGAGAAGATAGCATCATCTCGGTCAAGTTAATGCAGCTTTTGTTGTCACGAGAAATCTTCAGAATTTGCGGCACCGTAGCGGCCACGCCCTTTGGCGAAAAGTTACAATATTCGGTGTGGGGCATGATCAACATCTTAAGGCTTTTCTGACCAATTTTCAACTGGATCCCTTCAACGAGCTCAGCACAGTAGCTAAAAACGTAAAGTCTGACAATTATTGTTACCACTAGGTGGCGCTACATGGATAACTGAATTTTATCATATAGATGTTTTCAGGCCGTGACTATTAAGTTGCCTGATAAGTTTGAGATTTTTTGGAGCTTGAACATGGGAGTTATTAAGCATTTGCTCTTTCTGGACAAATGAAATTTTAAAGGCAATATTTGATGCCCCGCCCCCGTCATATAGTATTTCGAAAAGGCAAGATTTTTTCCCCAGTTGTTCTCTCAGGTCTTGAGATGATAAATGCCAAGTTTGAAGTCAATTGGATGAAAAATGTTTGCAAAGGGGGAAAAAGCATGACCACAGTGAATGTGCCAAAATAGGCCAAAATTGGACATTAAAAAATTCATAGCTCACTTCCTGTACATTTTAGCTACATGGTCCCAATAGACTTTTTTGTGCGTCTCGGGGTGCTACACGTGCCTGCCAATTTTCGTTGCTCTAGCTCAAACATGCCGGGCTTGGTTTTTATTTTTCTATGCTAGGGGGCGCTATAGAGTCGCGTTGTTATGACGACTTCATAATATCAAATTTTTCGCCGGGCCTGAGGAGTGTGCAAAGTTTGGTGAGTTTTCGTAAATGTTTAGGTACCCAAAATCGTGATCGTTTACGGAGAAAAAGAATAATAATAATAATAATAATAATAATAATCCGATCGAAAAACAATAGGGACCTCGCAGCGGTAGCTGCTCGGGCCCTAACTAGAGCTGCGAGCAGCTATAAAGGGCCCTCGCAGCCCGGGCCACGTTGGGGTACTTGCACGTTGGGGTACTTGCACGTTGGGGTACTGGCACGTTGGGGTACTGGCAAGTTTAGGTACGGCACATTGGAAGCAGAATTTCTTTGAAAATGGCATGATAAACCTTGACATGTGGATTTTTTTTTTTTTTGTAAAAATACCGTTAAGTTGGTGTATTTTTTTTTTATGCCTCTAGGGCTAGGTGGCGCTGTATATATAATGGAATGTTGTCATAGGGATACCTTCAAGCCTTGACTCTAAACATACATGTCAAGTGTGGGATTTTTTTGGAGCATGTACCGTGGAGTTATTAAGCATATCCTTCATTCACGATATTGCTTTTAATGTCCATTAGAGGCTATCAAAAATAAATAAAAAAGTACATGTTTGGATAAGTCTAATGCCAGTGAACATTTTGAGTGGTGGAAAGTAAAAGAATATTCATAAATGACTTAGTTATCACACTTAGAATGAGTTTACATTTTTTGTACAAAATACCGTATGTGGGGTATTTTTTTGTTTTGCCTCAAGGGCGAGGTGGCGCTGCATATATAACTGAATGTTGTCATAGAGATACCTTCAGGCCTTGACGATAAACATACATGTCAAGTTTGGGATTTTTTGGAGCATGTATCGGGGAGTTATTAAGCATATCCTTTTTCAGTGCGAAACACAAATTTTGATGCCCCGCGCTCATCATATAGTATTTCCAAAAGTCAAGATTTTTCCGTCTGTTGTTGGCTCAGGTCTTGGCATGGTCCAGGTCAAGTCATAAGTCAGTCGGATAAAACATGTAGGAGAAGTGGGCAAAAGTATGCCCCCTGAAAATGTGCAAAAATCGTCAAAAATGGGACATTCAAAAATTCGTACCTCACTTCCTGTTCATTTTAGCATATGGGTCCAAGAGACTTTTTTGTAGGTCTTTGGCTCCCTCATACACGTAAAAATTTTCGTAGATCTTGCTTAAACGTAGAATCGGGGCTGCTTCGTTAAAAATTTCTAGGGGGCGCTATTGAGTCATTTTTGTAAAAATAGTACAATCAACAATAAAATATTGTTCATTTTACCAGGCCAGATGTGTGTGCCAAGTTTCATGAGTTTCTGCGCATGTTTAGACCCTCAAAACTGGCGTTGTTTTCTTGGCGAACAGTGCTTAGCCACGCCCACAGCGATTCGCGAAAACTCACAAACTTCGTGTTGTGACATCATGAAGGCCGAAACCCTCATCTGAGCAAATATGAGGTTGGTCCAGTTAACGTGTTTGGAGAAAAATGTACAAGAAAATTCGTAAGAAAAAAAATTGCCACTAGGTGGCGCTATCAGTAAGATGAAATATAAGTTCGTAGATGTCTTAAGGGCTGGACTCTCATCAAATGTGTGAAATTTTGAGAAGATAGGATCGTCTCGGTCAAGTTCATGCAGCTTTTATTGTCACGAAAAATTTTCGGAATTTGCGTCACCGTAGCGGCCACGCCCTTTGGCGAAAAGTTACAATATTCGGTGTGGGGCATGATCAACATCTTAAGGCTTTTCTGACCAATTTTCAACTGGATCCCTTCAACGAGCTCGGCACAGTAGCTAAAAACGTAAAGTATGACATTTATTGTTACCACTAGGTGGCGCTATATGTATAACTGAATTTTATCATATAGATGCTTTCAGGCCGTGACTATTACGTTGCCTGAGAAGTTTGAGATTTTTTGGAGCTTGAACATGGGAGTTATCACACTTAGAATGAGTTGACATTTTTTGTACAAAATACCGTATGTGGGGTATTTTTTTTTCACGCCTGAAGGGCTAGGTGGCGCTGCATATATAACTGAATTTTGTCATAGAGATACCTTCAGGCTTTGACTATAAACATACATGTCAAGTTTGGGATTTTTTGGAGCATGTACCGGGGAGTTATTAAGCATATCCTTTTTCAGTGCGAAACACAAAATTTGATGCCCCGCCCTCATCATATAGTATTTCCAAAAGTCAAGATTTTTCTGCCTGTAGTTGGCTCAGGTCTTGACATGGTCCAGGTCAAGTCTAAAGTCAGTCGGATGAAATGTGTAGGAGAAGTGGGCAAAAGTATGCCCCCTGAAAATGTGCAAAAATCGTCAAAAATGGGACATTCAAAAATTCATAGCTCACTTCCTGTTCATTTTAGCACATGGGTCCAAGAGACTTTTTTGTAGGTCTTGGACTCCCTCATACACCTAAAAATTTTCGTAGATCTTGCTTAAACGTACAATCGGGGCTGCTTCGTTAAAAATTTCTAGGGGGCGCTATTGAGTCATTTTTGTAAAAATAGGACAATACATGATAAAATATTGCTCATTTTGCCAGGCCAGATGTGTGTGCCAAGTTTCATGAGTTTCTGCGCATGTTTAGACCATCAAAACTAGCGTTGTTTTCTTGGCGAACAGTGCTTAGCCACGCCCACAGCGATTCGCGAAAACTCACAAACTTCGTGTTGTGACATCATGAAGGCCGAAACCCCCATCTGAGCAAATATGAGGTTGGTCCAGTTAACGTGTTTGGAGAAAAATGTACAAGAAAATTCGTAAGAAAAAAAATTGCCACTAGGTGGCGCTATCAGTTAGATGAAATATAAGTTCGTAGATGTCTTTAGGGCTGGACTCTCATCAAATGTGTGAAATTTTGAGAAGATAGGATCATCTCGGTCAAGTTCATGCAGCTTTTATTGTCACGAAAAATCTTCAGATTTTGCGTCACCGTAGCGGCCACGCCCTTTGGCGAAAAGTTACAATATTCGGTGTGGGGCATCATCAACATCTTAAGGCTTTTCTGACCAATTTTCAACTGGATCCCTTCAACGAGCTCAGCACAGTAGCTAAAAACGTAAAGTATGACATTTATTGTAACCACTAGGTGGCGCTATATGTATAACTGAATTTTTTCATATAGGTGTTTTCAGGCCGTGACTATTACGTTGCCTGAGAAGTTTGAGATTTTTTGGAGCTTGTACATGGGAGTTATTCAGCATTTGCTCTTTCTGGACAAATGAAATTTTAAAGGCAATATTTGATGCCCCGCCCCCGTCATATAGTATTTCGAAAAGGCAAGATTTTTTGCCCAGCTGTTCTCTTAGGTCTTGAGATGATAAATGCCAAGTTTGAAGTCAATGGGATGAAAAATGTTTGCATAGGGGGGAAAAGCATGACCACAGTGAATGTGCCAAAATAGGCCAAAATTGGACATTAAAAAATTCATAGCTCACTTCCTGTACATTTTAGGAAATGGCTTCCACTGACTTTTTTGTGCGTCTCGGAGTGCTACACGTGCCTGCCAATTTTCGTAGCTCTAGCTCAAACGGGCCGGGATTGGTTTTTATTTTTCTACGCTAGGTGGCGCTATAGAGTCGCGTTGTTATGACAACTACATAATATCAAATTTTTCGCCGGGCCCGAAGAGACTGCAAAGTTTGGTGAGTTTTCGTAAATGTTTAGGCCCTCAAAAATGCGATCGTTTGCGGAGAATAAAGAAGAAGAAGAAGAAGAAGAAGAAGAAGAAGAAGAAGAATAATAATAATAATAATAATTTTTACAAAAACAATAGGGACCTCGCAGCGGTCGCTGCTCGGGCCCTAATAATAATAATTCTTACAAAAACAAGAGGGACCTCGCAGCGGTCGCTGCTCGGGCCCTAATAACTAGAGCTGCGAGCAGCTATAAAGGGCCCTCGCAGCCCGGGCCACGTTGGGGTCCTTGCACGTTGGGGTACTGGCATATTGGAAGCAAAATTTCTTTGAAAATGGCATAATAAACGTTTACATGTAGAATATTTTTTTTTGCCAGTGTGTGTCAAGCTCAACGGGTTTTGGTGGTTGTTAAGACCTGCAAAAATCAGCGTCCTTTTTTATTTTTAGGCAATGAGTTGCCCTGATTGGTATTTTTTGTAAAAGTGTATATACACATCATCGCTCGTTGTACTCATTGCACAATGTTACTTTTATTGTCCAAAGGGGCAATCAAAAATGAATAAAACAAAATGGAAACGTACATACGTTTGGATCGGTGTGAAGCCAGTGAACAATTTGAGTGGTGGAAACTAAAAGAATATTCATAAATGACTTAGTTATCACACTTAGAATGAGTGTACATTTTTTGTACAAAACACCGTATGTGTTTTTTTTTATATATATATATATATAAATGCCTCAAGGGCTAGGTGGCGCTGTATTTATAACTGAATGTTCTCATAGAGATACCTTCAGGCCTTGATTATAAGCATACATGTCAAGTGTGGGATTTTTTTTGGAGCATGTACCGTGGAGTTATTAAGCATATCCTTCATTCACGATATTGCTTTTAATGTCCATAAAGGCTATCAAAAATAAATAAAAATATATATATGTTTGGATAAGTCTGATGCCAGTGAACATTTTGAGTGGTGGAAACTAAAAGAATATTCATAAATGACTTAGTTAACACACTTAGAATGAGTTTACATTTTTTGTACAAAATACCGTATGTGGGGTATTTTTTTTTTATGCCTCAAGGGCTAGGTGGCGCTGCATATATAACTGAATGTTGTCATAGAGATAACTTCAGGCCTTGACGATAAACATACATGTCAAGTTTGGGATTTTTTGGAGCATGTACCGGGGAGTTATCAAGCATATCCTTTTTCATTGCGAAACACAAATTTTGATGCCCCGCCCTCATCATATAGTATTTTGAAAAGTCAAAATTTTTCCCCCTGTCGTTGGCTCAGGTCTTGACATGGTCCAGGCCAAGTCTTAACTCAGTCGGATGAAACGTGTAGGAGAAGTGGGCAAAAGTCTGCCCACTGTGAATGTGCAAAAATCGTCAAAAATGGGACATTCAAAAATTCGTAGCTCACTTCCTGTTCATTTTAGCATATGGGTACAAGAGACTTTTTTGTAGGTCTTGGGCTCCCTCATACACCTAAAAATATTCGTCGTTCTTGCTTAAACGTACAACTGGGGCTGTTTCGTTAAAGATTTCTAGGGGGCGCTATTGAGTCATTTTTGTAAAAATAGCACAATCGCCGATAAAAAATTGCTCATTTTGCCAGGCCAGCTGTGTGTGCCAAGTTTCGTGTGTTTCTGTGCCAGTTTAGGCCCTCAAAATTGGCGTTGTTTTCTTGGCGAACAGCGCTTAGCCACGCCCACAGCGACTCGCGAAAACTCACAAACTTCGTGTTGTGACAGCATGAAGGCCGACACCCTCATCTGAGCAAATATGAGGTAGGTCCAGTTAACATGGTTGGAGAAAAACATTGAAGAAAAATCGTAAGAAAAAAAATTGCCAGTAGGTGGCGCTATCAGTAAGATGAAATATAAGTTTGTAGATGTCTTTAGGGCTGGACTCTCATCAATTGTGTAAAATTTTGAGAAGATAGCATCATCTCGGTCAAGTTAATGCAGCTTTTGTTGTCACGAGAAATCTTCAGACTTTGCGGCACCGTAGCGGCCACGCCCTTTGGCGAAAAGTTACAATATTCGGTGTGGGGCATGATCAACATCTTAAGGCTTTTCTGACCAATTTTCAACTGGATCCCTTCAACGAGCTCAGCACAGTAGCTAAAAACGTAAAGTATGACAATTATTGTTACCACTAGGTGGCGCTACATGGATAACTGAATTTTATCATATAGATGTTTTCAGGCCGTGACTATTACGTTGCCTGAGAAGTTTGAGATTTTTTGGAGCTTGAACATGGGAGTTATTAAGCATTTGCTCTTTCTGGACAAATGAAATTTTAAAGGCAATATTTGATAACCCCGCCCCCGTCATATAGTATTTCGAAAAGGCAAGATTTTTTCCCCAGTTGTTCTCTCAGGTCTTGAGATGATAAATGCCAAGTTTGAAGTCAATTGGATGAAAAATGTTTGCAAAGGGGGAAAAAGCATGACCACAGTGAATGTGCCAAAATAGGCCAAAATTGGACATTAAAAAATTCATAGCTCACTTCCTGTACATTTTAGCTACATGGTCCCAATAGACTTTTTTGTGCGTCTCGGGGTGCTACACGTGCCTGCCAATTTTCGTTGCTCTAGCTCAAACGTACCAGACTTGGTTTTTATTTTTCTACGCTAGGGGGCGCTATAGAGTCGCGTTGTTATGACGACTTCATAATATCAAATTTTTCGCCGGGCCTGAGGAGTGTGCAAAGTTTGGTGAGTTTTCGTAAATGTTTAGGTACCCAAAATCGTGATCGTTTACGGAGAAGAAGAAGAAGAAGAAGAAGAAGAATAACTAGAGCTGCGAGCAGCTATAAAGGGCCCTCGCAGCCCGGGCCACGTTGGGGTACTTGCACGTTGGGGAACTTGCACATTGGGGTATTGGCACATTGGAAGCAGAATTTCTTTGAAAATGGCATGATAAACAAGTGGACTTTTTTTTTTTTTTGCCAGGTGTGATGAGTGTGTCAAGCTCAATGGGTTTTGGTGATTGTTAAGATCTGCAAAAATCAGCGTCTTTTTTTTATTTTTAGGCAATGAGTTGCTCTGATTGGTATTTTTCGTAAAAGTATATATACACACATCATCGCTCGTACTCATTGCACAATGTTGCTTTTATTGTCCATAGAGGCGATAAAAAAATAAAATAAAACTAAATAAAAAATACGTATGTTTGGATCGGTCTGATACCAGTGAACATATTGAGTGGTGGAAAGTAAAAGAATATTCATAAATGACTTAGTTATCACACTTACAATGAGTTTACAATTTTTGCAAAAATACCGTAAGTGAGGCATTTTTTTTATGCCTCAAGGACTAGGTGGCGCTGTATTTATAACTGAATTTTGTCATAGAGATACCTTCAGGCCTTGACTCTAAATATACATTTCAAATATGGGATTTTTTGGAGCATGTACCTGGGAGTTATTAAGCATAGCCTTCATTCACGATATTGCTTTTAATGTCCATAGAGGCTATCAAAAATACATAAAACTAAATAACAAAAATATGTATGTTTGGTTAGGTCTGATGCCAGTGAATATTTTGAGTGGTGGAAGGTAAAAGAATATTCATAAATGACTTAGTTATCACACTTAGAATGAGTTTACATTTTTTGTACAAAATACCGTATGTGGGGTATTTTTTTTTCATGCCTCAAGGGCTAGGTGGCGCTGCATATATAACTGCATGTTGTCATAGAGATACCTTCAGGCCTTGACGATAAACATACATGTCAAGTTTGGGATTTTTTGGAGCATGTATCGGGGAGTTATTAAGCATATCCTTTTTCAGTGCGAAACACAAATTTTGATGCCCCGCCCCCATCATATAGTATTTCGAAAAGTCAAGATTTTTCTCCCTGTCGGTGGCTCAGGTCTTGACATAGCCCAGGTCAAGTCTGAAGTCAGTCGGATGAAACGTGTAGGAGAAGTGGGCAAAAGTATGCCCTCTGAAAATGTGCAAAAATCGTAAAAAATGGGACATTCAAAAATTCGTAGCTCACTTCCTGTTCATTTTAGCATATGGGTCCAAGAGACTTTTTTGTAGGTCTTTGGCTCCCTCATACACGTAAAAATTTTCGTAGATCTTGCTTAAACGTACAATCGGGGCTGCTTCGTTAAAAAATTCTAGGGGGCGCTATTGAGTCATTTTTGTAAAAATAGCACAATCAACAATAAAATATTGTTCATTTTACCAGGCCAGATGTGTGTGCCAAGTTTCATGAGTTTCTGCGCATGTTTAGACCCTCAAAACTGGCGTTGTTTTCTTGGCGAACAGTGCTTAGCCACGCCCACAGCGATTCGCGAAAACTCACAAACTTCGTGTTGTGACATCATGAAGGCCGAAACCCTCATCTGAGCAAATATGAGGTTGGTCCAGTTAACGTGTTTGGAGAAAAAATTTACAAGAAAATTCGTAAGAAAAAAAATTGCCACTAGGTGGCGCTATCAGTAAGATGAAATATAAGTTCGAAGATGTCTTTAGGGCTGGACTCTCATCAAATGTGTGAAATTTTGAGAAGATAGGATCATCTCGGTCAAGTTCATGCAGCTTTTATTGTCACGAAAAATCTTCAGATTTTGCGGCACCGTAGCGGCCATGCCCTTTGGCGAAAAGTTACAATATTCGGTGTTGGGCATGATCAACATCTTAAGGCTTTTCTGACCAACTTTCAACTGGATCCCTTCAACGAGCTCAGCGCAGTAGCTAAAAACGTAAAGTATGACATTTATTGTCACCACTAGGTGGAGCTATATAGATAACTGAATTTTATCATATAGATGTTTTCAGGCCGTGACTATTACGTTGCCTGAGAAGTTTGAGATTTTTTGGAGCTTGAACATGGGAGTTATTAAGCATTTGCTCTTTCTGGACAAATGAAATTTTAAAGACAATATTTGATGCCCCGCCCCCATCATATAGTATTTCGAAAAGGCAAGACTTTTTGCCCAGTTGTTCTCTCAGGTCTTGAGATGATAAATGCCAAGTTTGATGTGAATTGGATGAAAAATGTTTGCAGAGGGGGAAAAAGCATGACCACAGTGAATGTGCCAAAATAGGCCAAAATTGGACATAAAAAAATTCATAGCTCATTTCCTGTACATTTTAGCTACATGGTCCCAATAGACTTTTTTGTGCGTCTCGGGGTGCTACACGTGCCTGCCAATTTTCGTTGCTCTAGCTCAAACGTGCCAGACTTGGTTTTTATTTTTCTACGCTAGGGGGCGCTATAGAGTCGCGTTGTTATGACGACTTCATAATATCAAATTTTTCGCCGGGCCTGAGGAGTGTGCAAAGTTTGGTGAGTTTTCGTGAATGTTTAGGTACTCAAAAATGCGATTGTTTACGGAGAAAAAGAATAATAATAATAATAATAATAATAATAATAATAATTCGAACGAAAAACAATAGGGACCTCGCAGCGGTCGCTGCTCGGGCCCTAATAATAATAATCCGATCGAAAAACAATAGGGACCTCGCAGCGGTAGCTGCTCGGGCCCTAATAATAACTAGAGCTGCGAGCAGCTATAAAGGGCCCTCGCAGCCCGGGCCACGTTGGAGTCCTTGCACGTTGGGGTACTTGCACGTTAGGGTACTGGCACGTTGGGGTACTGGCACGTTGGGGTACTGGCATATTGGAAGCAAAATTTCTTTGAAAATGGCATAATAAACGTTTACATGTAGAATATTTTTTTTGCCAGTGTGTGTCAAGCTCAACGGGTTTTGGTGATTGTTAAGACCTGCAAAAATCAGCGTCCTTTTTTATTTTTAGGCAATGAGTTGCCCTGATTGGTATTTTTTGTAAAAGTGTATATATACATCATCGCTCGTTGTACTCATTGCACAATGTTACTTTTATTGTCCAAAGGGGCAATCAAAAATGAATAAAACAAAATGGAAACGTACATACGTTTGGATCGGTGTGAAGCCAGTGAACAATTTGAGTGGTGGAAACTAAAAGAATATTCATAAATGACTTAGTCATCACACTTAGAATGAGTTTACATTTTTTTGTACAAAATACCGTATGTGGGTTTTTTTTTTTTATATAAGCCTCAAGGGCTAGGTGGCGCTGTATTTATAACTGAATGTTGTCATCGAGATACCTTCAGGCCTTGATTATAAGCATACATGTCAAGTGTGGGATTTTTTTTGGAGCATGTACCGTGGAGTTATTAAGCATATCCTTCATTCACGATATTGCTTTTAATGTCCACAGAGGCTATCAAAAATAAATAAAAATATATATATGTTTGGATAAGTCTGATGCCAGTGAACATTTTGAGTGGTGGAAACTAAAAGAATATTCATAAATGACTTAGTTATCACACTTAGAATGAGTTTACATTTTTTGTACAAAATACCGTATGTGGGGTATCTTTTTTTTTAGGCCTCAAGGGCTAGGTGGCGCTGCATATATAACTGAATGTTGTCATAGAGATAGCTTCAGGCCTTGACGATAAACATACATGTCAAGTTTGGGATTTTTTGGAGCATGTACCGGGGAGTTATTAAGCATATCCTTTTTCAGTGCGAAACACAAATTTTGATGCCCCGCCTTCATCATATAGTATTTCGAAAGGTCAAGATTTTTCCCCCTGTCGTTGGCTCAGGTCTTGACATGGTCCAGGTCAAGTCTTAACTCAGTCAGATGAAACGTGTAGGAGAAGTGGGCAAAAGTCTGCCCCCTGTGAATGTGCAAAAATTGTCAAAAATGGGACATTGAAAAATTCGTAGCTCACTTCCTGTTCATTTTAGCATATGGGTCCAAGAGACTTTTTTGTAGGTCTTGGGCTCCCTCATACACCTAAAAATATTCGTCGTTCTTGCTTAAACGTACAACCGGGGCTGCTTTGTTAAAAATTTCTAGGGGGCGCTATTGAGTCATTTTTGTAAAAATAGCACAATCAACAATAAAATATTGTTCATTTTACCAGGCCAGATGTGTGTGCCAAGTTTCATGAGTTTCTGTGCATGTTTAGACCCTCAAAACTGGCGTTGTTTTCTTGGCGAACAGTGCTTAGCCACGCCCACAGCGATTCGCGAAAACTCACAAACTTCGTGTTGTGACATCATGAAGGCCGAATCCCTCATCTGAGCAAATATTCATCGAGATACCTTCAGGCCTTGATTATAAGCATACATGTCAAGTGTGGGATTTTTTTTGGAGCATGTACCGTGGAGTTATTAAGCATATCCTTCATTCACGATATTGCTTTTAATGTCCACAGAGGCTATCAAAAATAAATAAAAATATATATATGTTTGGATAAGTCTGATGCCAGTGAACATTTTGAGTGGTGGAAACTAAAAGAATATTCATAAATGACTTAGTTATCACACTTAGAATGAGTTTACATTTTTTGTACAAAATACCGTATGTGGGGTATTTTTTTTTTAGGCCTCAAGGGCTAGGTGGCGCTGCATATATAACTGAATGTTGTCATAGAGATAGCTTCAGGCCTTGACGATAAACATACATGTCAAGTTTGGGATTTTTTGGAGCATGTACCGGGGAGTTATTAAGCATATCCTTTTTCAGTGCGAAACACAAATTTTGATGCCCCGCCTTCATCATATAGTATTTCGAAAGGTCAAGATTTTTCCCCCTGTCGTTGGCTCAGGTCTTGACATGGTCCAGGTCAAGTCTTAACTCAGTCAGATGAAACGTGTAGGAGAAGTGGGCAAAAGTCTGCCCCCTGTGAATGTGCAAAAATTGTCAAAAATGGGACATTGAAAAATTCGTAGCTCACTTCCTGTTCATTTTAGCATATGGGTCCAAGAGACTTTTTTGTAGGTCTTGGGCTCCCTCATACACCTAAAAATATTCGTCGTTCTTGCTTAAACGTACAACCGGGGCTGCTTTGTTAAAAATTTCTAGGGGGCGCTATTGAGTCATTTTTGTAAAAATAGCACAATCAACAATAAAATATTGTTCATTTTACCAGGCCAGATGTGTGTGCCAAGTTTCATGAGTTTCTGTGCATGTTTAGACCCTCAAAACTGGCGTTGTTTTCTTGGCGAACAGTGCTTAGCCACGCCCACAGCGATTCGCGAAAACTCACAAACTTCGTGTTGTGACATCATGAAGGCCGAATCCCTCATCTGAGCAAATATGAGGTAGGTCCAGTTAACGTGTTTGGAGAAAAACGTAGAAGAAAATTCGTAAGAAAAAAAATTACCACTAGGTGGCGCTATCAGTAAGATGAAATATAAGTTAATAGATGTCTTTAGGGCTGGACTCTCATCAAATGTGTGAAATTTTGAGAAGATAGGATCATCTCGGTCAAGTTAATGCAGCTTTTATTGTCACGAAAAATCTTCAGATTTTGCGGCACCATAGCGGCCACGCCCTTTGGCGAAAAGTTACAATATTCGGTGTGGGGCATGATCAACATCTTAAGGCTTTTCTGGCCAATTTTCAACTGTATCCCTTCAACGAGCTCAGCGCAGTAGCTAAAAACGTAAAGTATGACATTTATTGTTACCACTAGGTGGCGCTATATGTATAACTGAATTTTATCATATAGATGTTTTCAGGCCGTGACTATTACATTGCCTGAGAAGTTTGAGGTTTTTTGGAGCTTGAACATGGGAGTTATTAAGCATTTGCTCTTTCTGGACAAATGAAATTTTAAAGGCAATATTTGATGCCCCGCCCCCATCATATAGTATTTCGAAAAGGCAAGACTTTTTGCCCAGTTGTTCTCTCACGTCTTGAGATGATAAATGCCAAGTTTGATGTTAATTGGATGAAAAATGTTTGCAGAGGGGGAAAAAGCATGACCACAGTGAATGTGCCAAAATAGGCCAAAATTGGACATTAAAAAATTCATAGCTCATTTCCTGTACATTTTAGCTACATGGTCCCAATAGACTTTTTTGTGCAGCTCGGGGTGCTACACGTGCCTGCCAATTTTCGTTGCTCTAGCTCAAACGTGCCGGGCTTGGTTTTTATTTTTCTACGCTAGGGGGCGCTATAGAGTCGCGTTGTTATGACGACTTCATAATATCAAATTTTTCGCCGGGCCTGAGGAGTGTGCAAAGTTCGGTGAGTTTTCGTGAATATTTAGGTACCCAAAATCGCGATTGTTTGCGGAGAATAAAGAATAATAATAATAATAATAATAATAATAATAATAATTTTTACAAAAACAATAGGGACCTCGCAGCGGTCGCTGCTCGGGCCCTAATAACTAGAGCTGCGAGCAGCTATAAAGGGCCCTCGCAGCCCGGGCCACGTTGGGGTCCTTGCACGTTGGGGTACTTGCACGTTGGGGTACTGGCACATTGGGGTACTGGCATATTGGAAGCAAAATTTCTTTGAAAATGGCATAATAAACGTTTACATGTAGAATATTTTATTTGCCAGTGTGTGTCAAGCTCAACGGGTTTTGGTGATTGTTAAGACCTGCAAAAATCTGCGTCCTTATTTATTTTTAGCCAATGAGTTGCCCTGATTGGTATTTTTTGTAAAAGTGTATATATACATCATCGCTCGTTGTACTCATTGCACAATGTTACTTTTATTGTCCAAAGGGGCAATCAAAAATGAATAAAACAAAATGGAAACGTACATACGTTTGGATCGGTGTGAAGCCAGTGAACAATTTGAGTGGTGGAAACTAAAAGAATATTCATAAATGACTTAGTTATCACACTTAGAATGAGTGTACATTTTTTGTACAAAATACCGTATGTGGGGTATTTTTATTTTTTTTTTATGCCTCAAGGGCTAGGTGGCGCTGTATTTATAACTGAATGTTGACATGTATGCTTATAATCAAGGCCTGAAGGTATCTCTATGACAAGTGTGGGATTTTTTTTGGAGCATGTACCGTGGAGTTATTAAGCATATCCTTCATTCACGATATTGCTTTTAATGTCCACAGAGGCTATCAAAAATAACTAAAAAAAATATATATGTTTGGATAAGTCTGATGCCAGTGAACATTTTGAGTGGTGGAAACTAAAAGAATATTCATAAATGACTTCGTTATCACACTTAGAATGAGTTTACATTTTTTGTACAAAATACCGTATGTGGGGTATTTTTTTTTATGCCTCAAGGGCTAGGTGGCGCTGCATATATAACTGAATGTTGTCATAGAGATAGCTTCAGGCCTTGACGATAAACATACATGTCAAGTTTGGGATTTTTTGGAGCATGTACCGGGGAGTTATTAAGCATATCCTTTTTCAGTGCGAAACACAAATTTTGATGCCCCGCCTTCATCATATAGTATTTCGAAAGGTCAAGATTTTTCCCCCTGTCGTTGGCTCAGGTCTTGACATGGTCCAGGTCAAGTCTTAACTCAGTCGGATGAAACGTGTAGGAGAAGTGGGCAAAAGTCTGCCCCCTGTGAATGTGCAAAAATCGTAAAAAATGGGACATTCAAAAATTCGTAGCTCACTTCCTGTTCATTTTAGCATATGGGTCCAAGAGACTTTTTTGTAGGTCTTGGGCTCCCTCATACACCTAAAAATATTCGTCGTTCTTGCTTAAACGTACAACCGGGGCTGCTTCGTTAAAAACTTCTAGGGGGCGCTATTGAGTCATTTTTGTAAAAATAGCACAATCAACAATAAAATATTGCTCATTTTACCAGGCCAGATGTGTGTGCCAAGTTTCATGAGTTTCTGTGCATGTTTAGACCCTCAAAACTGGCGTTGTTTTCTTGGCGAACAGCGCTGAGCCACACCCACAACAATTCGCGAAAACTCACAAGCTTCGTGTTGTGACATCATGAAGGTCGAAACCCTCATCTGAGCAAATATGAGGTAGGTCCAGTTAACGTGTTTGGAGAAAAACGTAGAAGAAAATTCGTAAGAAAAAAAATTGCCACTAGGTGGCGCTATCAGTTAGATGAAATATAAGTCAGTAGATGTCTTTAGGGCTGGACTCTCATCAAATGTGTGAAATTTTGAGAAGATAGGATCATCTCGGTCAAGTTAATGCAGCTTTTATTGTCACGAAAAACCTTCAGACTTTGCGTCACCGTAGCGGCCACGCCCTTTGGCGAAAAGTTCCAATATTCGGTGTGGGGCATGATCAACATCTTAAGGCTTTTCTGACCAATTTTCAAATGGATCCCTTCAACAAGCTCAGCACAGTAGCTAAAAACGTAAAGTATGACATTTATTGTAACCACTAGGTGGCGCTATATGTATAACTTAATTTTATCATATAGATGTTTTCAGGCCGTGACTATTACGTTGCCTGAGAAGTTTGAGATTTTTTGGAGCTTGAACATGGGAGTTATTAAGCATTTGCTCTTTCTGGACAAATGAAATTTTAAAGGCAATATTTGATGCTCCGCCCCCGTCATATAGTATTTCGAAAAGGCAAGATGTTTTGCCCAGCTGTTCTCTCAGGTCTTGAGATGATAAATGCCAAGTTTGAAGTCAATTGGATGAAAAATGTTTGCAAAGGGGGAAAAAGCATGACCACAGTGA
Organism: Festucalex cinctus; assembly: GCF_051991245.1. Taxonomy (NCBI): domain Eukaryota; kingdom Metazoa; phylum Chordata; class Actinopteri; order Syngnathiformes; family Syngnathidae; genus Festucalex; species Festucalex cinctus. The sequence goes on from NC_135415.1 coordinate 1,348,783, forward strand.
ATGTGCCAAAATAGGCCAAAATTGGACATTAAAAAATTCATAGCTCACTTCCTGTACATTTTAGCTACATGGTCCCAATAGACTTTTTTGTGCGTCTCGGGGTGCTACACGTGCCTGCCAATTTTCGTTGCTCGAGCTCAAACGAGTCTGGCTTGGTTTTTATTTTTCTACGCTAGGGGGCGCTATAGAGTCGCGTTGTTATAACGACTTCATAATATCAAATTTTTCGCCGGACCTGAGGAGTGTGCAAAGTTCGGTGAGTTTTCGTGAATATTTAGGTACCCAAAATCGCGATTGTTTGCGGAGAATAAAGAAGAAGAAGAAGAAGAAGAAGAAGAAGAAGAAGAAGAAGAAGAATAACTAGAGCTGCGAGCAGCTATAAAGGGCCCTCGCAGCCCGGGCCACGTTGGAGTCCTTGCACGTTGGGGTACTTGCACGTTAGGGTACTGGCACGTTGGGGTACTGGCATATTGGAAGCAAAATTTCTTTGAAAATGGCATAATAAACGTTTACATGTAGAATATTTTTTTCGCCAGTGTGTATCAAGCTCAACGGGTTTTGGGGATTGTTAAGACCTGCAAAAATCTGCGTCCTTTTTTATTTTTAGGCAATGAGTTGCCCTGATTGGTATTTTTTGTAAAAGTGTATATATACATCATCGCTCGTTGTACTCATTGCACAATGTTACTTTTATTGTCCAAAGGGGCAATCAAAAATGAATAAAACAAAATGGAAACGTACATACGTTTGGATCGGTGTGAAGCCAGTGAACAATTTGAGTGGTGGAAACTAAAAGAATATTCATAAATGACTTAGTCATCACACTTAGAATGAGTTTACATTTTTTTTACAAAATACCGTATGTGTTTGTTTTTTTTTTATATAAGCCTCAAGGGCTAGGTGGCGCTGTATTTATAACTGAATGTTGTCATCGAGATACCTTCAGGCCTTGATTATAAGCATACATGTCAAGTGTGGGATTTTTTTTGGAGCATGTACCGTGGAGTTATTAAGCATATCCTTCATTCACCATATTGCTTTTAATGTCCACAGAGGCTATCAAAAATAAATAAAAATATATATATGTTTGGATAAGTCTGATGCCAGTGAACATTTTGAGTGGTGGAAACTAAAAGAATATTCATAAATGAAAGTTATCACACTTAGAATGAGTTTACATTTTTTGTACAAAATACCGTATGTGGGGTATTTTTTTTTTATGCCTCAAGGGCTAGGTGGCGCTGCATTTATAACTGAATGTTGTCATAGAGATAGCTTCAGGCCTTGACGATAAACATACATGTCAAGTTTGGGATTTTTTGGAGCATGTACCGGGGAGTTATTAAGCATATCCTTTTTCAGTGCGAAACACAAATTTTGATGCCCCGCCTTCATCATATAGTATTTCGAAAGGTCAAGATTTTTCCCCCTGTCGTTGGCTCAGGTCTTGACATGGTCCAGGTCAAGTCTTAACTCAGTCAGATGAAACGTGTAGGAGAAGTGGGCAAAAGTCTGCCCCCTGTGAATGTGCAAAAATAGTCAAAAATGGGACATTCAAAAATTCGTAGCTAACTTCCTGTTCGTTTTAGCATATGGGTCCAAGAGACTTTTTTGTAGGTCTTGGGCTCCCTCATACACCTAAAAATATTCGTCGTTCTTGCTTAAACGTACAACCGGGGCTGCTTCGTTAAAAATTTCGAGGGGGCGCTATTGAGTCATTTTTTTAAAAATAGCACAATCAACAATAAAATATTGCTCATTTTACCAGGCCAGATGTGTGTGCCAAGTTTCAGGAGTTTCTGTGCATGTTTAGACCCTCAAAACTGGCGTTGTTTTCTTGGCGAACAGCGCTTAGCCACGCCCACAGCAATTCGCGAAAACTCACAAACTTCGTGTTGTGACATCATGAAGGCCGAAACCCTCATCTGAGCAAATATGAGGTAGGTCCAGTTAACGTGTTTGGAGAAAAACGTAGAAGAAAATTCGTAAGAAAAAAAATTGCCACGAGGTGGCGCTATCAGTTAGATGAAATGTAAGTTAGTAGATGTCTTTAGAGCTGGACTCTCATCAAATGTGTGAAATTTTGAGAAGATAGGATCATCTCGGTCAGGTTAATGCAGCTTTTATTGTCACGAAAAATCTTCAGACTTTGCGTCACCGTAGCGGCCACGCCCTTTGGCGAAAAGTTACAATATTCGGTGTGGGCCATCATCAACATCTTAAGGCTTTTCTGACCAATTTTCAACTGGATCCCTTCAACGAGCTCAGCACAGTAGCTAAAAACGTAAAGTATGACATTTATTGTAACCACTAGGTGGCGCTATATGTAGAACTGAATTTTGTCATATAGATGTTTTCAGGCCGTGACTATTACGTTGCCTGAGAAGTTTGAGATTTTTTGGAGCTTGTACATGGGAGTTATTCAGCATTTGCTCTTTCTGGACAAATGAAATTTTAAAGGCAATATTTGATGCCCCGCCCCCGTCATATAGTATTTCGAAAAGGCAAGACTTTTTGCCCAGCTGTTCTCTTAGCTCTTGAGATGATAAATGCCAAGTTTGAAGTCAATGGGATGAAAAATGTTTGCATAGGGGGAAAAAGTATGACCACAGTGAATGTGCCAAAATAGGCCAAAATTGGACATTAAAAAATTCATAGCTCACTTCCTGTACATTTTAGCTACATGGTCCCAATAGACTTTTTTGTGCGTCTCGGGGTGCTACACGTGCCTGCCAATTTTCGTTGCTCTAGCTCAAACGTGCCGGGCTTGGTTTTTATTTTTCTATGCTAGGGGGCGCTATAGAGTCACGTTGTTATAACGACTTCATAATATAAAATTTTTCGCCGGACCTGAGGAGTGTGCAAAGTTCGGTGAGTTTTCGTGAATATTTAGGTACCCAAAATCGCGATTGTTTGCGGAGAATAAAGAAGAAGAAGAAGAAGAAGAAGAAGAAGAAGAAGAATTTTTACAAAAACAATAGGGACCTCGCAGCGGTCGCTGCTCGGGCCCTAATAATAATAATAATAATAAATTTTACAAAAACAATAGGGACCTCGCAGCGGTCGCTGCTCGGGCCCTAACTAGAGCTGCGAGCAGCTATAAAGGGCCCTCGCAACCCGGGCCACGTTGGGGTATTTGCACGTCGGGGTCCTGGCATGTTGGGGTACTGTCAAATAGGAAACCATCTAAATTGTAAACGTTTTTGCCATGCTTTGTGTTTGTAAAGTTTCATGGAAAGGCCAAAAATGATGCACAATTAACAAAATAAAATCAAAATGGATTGTCACATGGCAATATAGAATACTTTTTGAATATATTAGGCATGCCTGCCAATATTGACACATCTAGCTGAATCATATAATCGGAAAGACTTCACAAAAATGTCTAGAGGGCGCTATTGAGCAATTTATTACAAATTGCACAACAAATCTCTAAATAAAATATTCATGTTCCAGACAGGTCTGGTGTGTGTGCAAAGTTTTGTGAGTTTTCGCCCATATTTAGACTCTCAAAAAAGCATTTTTCTTCACAAACAATGCATGGCTACAGCAAAGCCGTGTGACAAAATAAAAAAATTCAATAACTTTTCATCTTAAATATCTTAAGATGAAACACGCCAAAGAATGAAGACGATCTGATAAGTTCTGTTGAAAATATGACCCCTATAAAAGGCCCCAAAAAATGGCAGACTTCCTGTTTGATTCAGCATATGGCTTTAGAAACCTTTTTGTAAGTCTTAGGCTGATAGGTATCCCAATTTTTACAAATGTAGCTGAATCATAAAATACAAAACATTTGCAAAAGCTTCATGAAAATGTCTAGAGGGTGCTATTGAACCATTTATTGCAAATTGAATAAGAAATCTCTAAAATATTCATGCTTATGACAAGCCTGATGTGTGTGTAAAGTTTCATGAGTTTTTGCACGTTTAGACCAAAAAAAAGCAGCATTTTACTTGGCAAACAATGCATCGCCATGACAACGGCGTGCGACAAAATAAATAACTTTCGATAACTTTTCATCTTCAACATCTTAAGATGAATCACACCAAGTTTGGAGATGATCGGATAAACTCTGTAGGAGGAGTTCGTTAAAATAAGACCCCTATGAAATGGCCCAAAAAATGGCAACACGTTCCAAAGTAAATCAAAATGGCGGACTTCCTGTTCGGTTTAGCATATGGTTCAAAAAGAGTTTTTTGTACTTTGAGGGCTGTTACATATGTCTTCAAATTTTGGTAACTCTAGGTGAAATGTACAGCCGGGAATGCTTCATTAAGTAAGAATTTTGAAACACAAAATTTGATGCCTCGCCTCTGGCGGACTTCCTGTTAGGTTTAGCATATGGCACCAACAGGCTTTTTTGTAGATCATAGTCTGTTACATATGTGTACCAATTTTCGTAGCTCTCGATTAAACGTACAACCGGGAATGCTTCGTTAAAGAGGAGTTTTTTAGCTCAAAATGTGATGCCCGGCCCTCTGGGGGACTTCCTGTTGGGTTTAGCACAGGGCACCAAGAGACTTTTTTGTACATTGTGGGCTGTTACATATGTCTACAAATTTTCGTAGCTCTAGCTGCTTCGTACAACTGGGAATTCTTCATTAAGAAGAATTTTTTTTCTTAGGCAAACAAGTGCATGCCACGGCAACAGCGTGCGACGAAATAAAAAGCTTTCAATAACTTGTCATCTTCAACATCTTAAGATGAATCACACCAAGTTTGAAGATGACGGGATAAACTCTGTAGGAGGAGTTCGTTAAAATAAGACCCCTATGAAATGGCCAAAAAAATGGCAACACGTTCCAAAGTAAATAAAAATTGTGGACTTTCTGTTAGGTTTAGCACATGGTTCAAAAAGAGTTTCTTGTACCTTGAGGGCTGTTACATATGTCTTCAAATTTTGGTAACTCTAGGTGAAACGTACAGCCGGGAATGCTTCTTTAATTAAGAATTTTGAAACGCAAAATTAGATGCCCCGCCTCTGGCGGACTTCCTGTTGGGTTTAGCATATGGCACCAAAGACTTTTTTGTAGATCATAGTCTGTTACATATGTGTACCAATTTTCGTAGCTCTAGGTTAAACGTACAACCGGCAATACTATGTTAAGTAAGAATTTTGAAACTCTAAATTTGATGCCCCGCCGCCGTCATATAGTATGTCAAAAACTTTAGATTTTTTACCATGGTGTTGTCCCAGGTGTTGAGATGGTACATCCCAAGTTTGAACTCAATTGGGTTAACCGTGTAGGAGAAGTGGGCAAAAGTATGACCCCTGTAAATGTGCAAAAATGGGCCAAAATTGGACATTCAAATGATCATACCTCACTTCCTGTCTATTTTAGGGTACAACTATCAAAGAGGTTTTTGTTCATCTGGATGTGCTACAGGTGCCACACAATTTTCGTAGCCGTAGGACAATCGTAGCGGGACAGGCATCCGTTAAACCTATGTAGGTGGCGCTACAGAGCCATTTTTCTGTTATCATGTATGGCGACTTTAAAATATCAAATTTTTCGCCAGGCCTGATGTGCGTGTAAAGTTTGGTGAGTTTTCGTTCACGTTTAGTGTCTCAAAAATGCGATTGTTTGCGGAGAAGAAAAAGAAGAAGAATAAAGGGCCCTCGCAACCCGTGCCACGTTGGGGTATTTGCACATCGGGGTACTGGCACGTTAGGGTACTGTTTAGAGGTGGGAATCTTGGGGCACCTCACGATTCGATTGCGATTACGATTCAGAGGCTACGATTCGATTATAAAACGATTATTGATTTCCCCCCAGGCAGCAGAAAAAAAACAATGTATTTTGGTGCTTTTAATGTTTCGTACATTAGTTACAAAAATAGTACAAAAGTCCTCTCAGGCCTAAATAAACTACTATTTCAGTATCAAGTTAACAGTTCAAAACAGTAAATAAAATACTCAAGTCCTCATTCTGTAACAACAGCTTTTAAGTATATTCAGTCTTCAACAGAATAAAACATAGCATTGAGCAAAAATATATTATTTTTATCCACTCAAAAGTGCACTGAGATATAAATGAAAGACAATGTGAACTACTACTTCATATATACAAATGCCTAAAAAAAAAAAAAGTGCTTTCCTGCTTTTTAAGTTGTGTAAAGATGAACATGTAAGCATTAAAGTTTCTCAGAGGTACAAAAAAAAAACCTCAAGTGCTTTTCTGCTTTTTAACTTGTGTAAACATGAACGTGTAAACATTAAAGGGATCGTTCGGCTTTTTTAACATGAATCTCAATTTGATCCTCACCTCCCGTGTGTGCGATCAGCACTGACTTCTTTCTGACAGCGTTCGGTGACACGCGTTCATGTTCGACGTTGGACGAGAGGAAAATAGTCCAGCAAGCTGGCTGGGGTCTCGGAAATAAAGCCTTTTTCTTCTAAAAACTATTTGTTTTCAAAAGCGTGATACATTTCCACCACAATACTCTTTTCTGAATAAAGTCAGACGCCATTACCGCCAGCCACTACTTTTCTGTTCGTTCGTTCGTATCACTGCGCGGCGCCCTGTAGAACGCTAACCGACGCACTGCAGCCAGCTAGCTGATACTTCCGCCTGAAGTTGTTTGCCTTTTCGGAGCAGGTCTGATCTGACGAAGAGGTGGGTTGGTCAGCTCAGTCATGCTTGTTGTTGTTTTGAATGTCGAGGCGTGAGTTGTGGATGTGTACTCTCGGTCCGTCCCATTAAGCGTCCCGAAGACCGCGCGCGCTACTGCGTTTCAGTTCCGCGTACTTTCCGCTCCGGTCCACTTTTAGTTTCGGTTCCCTTGGCATATTTATATAATCGGAATTTGGACTTTTGTGAATCGTTCTCGATTGTTCCACGGCCGAATCGTGAATAATCTAAGAATCGGAAATTTTGCACACCTCTAGTACTGTTTCATAAGAAACCGTCTAAATTGTAAATGTTTTGCCATGCTTTTTGTGTTTGTTCACATTGCTATGGAATGCTTTGTCGAGGTATTCGGCTGATAGGTATGCCTCCCAATATTCACACATCTAGCTGAATCATATTAAAAAAAAAATCTTTGCAAACAATGCATCGCTACAGCAAAGGCGTGCCACGTTGGGGTACTTGCACGTCGGGGTACTGGCACGTTGGGGTACTGTCAAATAGGACAAGGACCATCTAAAATGTTTTTGACAAGCCTTGTGTGTGCAAAGTTTAATCAAAACGCAAAATATGGTGCGCAATTCCCAAAATAAATTCAAAATGGCGGACTTCCTTTTAGGTTTAGCATACGGCTACAGAATACTTTTTGTAGGTCTTAAGCTAATAGGTATGCCTCCCAGTTTTCACAAATCTAGGTCAAGTCATCTTTAGTTGTGTATCGCTTGAATCATACAATTGGAAATGCTCCATAAAAATGCATAGAGGGCGCTATTGAGCACAACGTTGGGTTACTTGCACGTCAGGGTACTGGCACGTTGGGGTACTGTTACATGGAACAAGGACCATTTAAAATGTTAGTTTTTTCCATGCCTTGTCTGTGCAAAGTTTAATGAAGAAGGCCAAAAATTATGTATAATTCCCAAAATAAAATCAAAATAGCGGACTTCCTCTTTGGTTTGGCAAATGGCTACATAATACTTTTTTGTAGGTCTAGCATAATCATACAATCGGAAATGCTTCATAAAAATGTCTAGAGGGCGCTATTTATTGCAAATTGCACAATAAATCTCTGAAAATTCATGTTCATGACAAGTCTGATGTGTTTGCAAAGTTTCATGAGTTTTCATGTGTATAAAAAAAAAAAAAAGCAGCACTTGACAACTGTTACATGGAACAAGGACCATTTAAAATGTTAGTTTTTTCCATGCCTTGTCTGTGCAAAGTTGAATGAAAAAGGCCAAAAATGATGTATAATTCCCAAAATAAAATCAAAATAGCGGACTTCCTCTTTGGTTTGGCAAATGGCTACATAATACTTTTTTGTAGGTCTAGCATAATCATACAATCGGAAATGCTTCATAAAAAGGTCTAGAGGGCGCTATTTATTGCAAATTGCACAATAAATCTCTGAAAATTCATGTTCATGACAAGTCTGATGTGTTTGCAAAGTTCCATGAGTTTTCATGTGTATAAAAAAAAAAAAGCAGCACTTGACAAACAATGTATTGCTATGGCAACAGCGTGTTACAAAATAAAAAACTTTCGATTACTTTGCATCTTAAACATCTTAAGATGAAACACACCAAGTTTGAAGACAGTCGGATAAATTTTGTAGGAGGGGTTCGTTAAAATATGACCCCTGAAAGTTTTTCCTTGTTCGGTTGGAGGGTTAGATCAGGGGATGTCGCAACTTGTTTGTGGTTAAGTGCTACAGAAGTAAATGTGTCTTAACAACCTCATGATTGAATGTGTTTTCAATTCTCTAGGATGTGATTGGATTGTATCAATTAAATGTTCTTATAACTGATTCAGTGAGTAGTAAAAATAGTGTGTCAAGTATAATGACATGAAATATAAGGAATACAAAAAACAAAACAAGAACCCTCTAAATTACACATTTTGTTCCAGGCTTTATGTGCGTGCATAGTTTGAGTATACACCTAGGTTTAGGCCAGGAGTGTTCAAACCTTTTGCAAAGAGGGCCGGGTATGGTAAGGTGAAAATGTGTGGGGCCTAATCAACCATTTAGTTTAGCCTGACATATTTTTTTTACATGCATATGTAAATATATATATGTGGACAAATGTGTACATATGTCTACAAATTTTTGTAGCTCGAGCTGCTTCGTCCAACTGGGAACGCTGCATTAAGAAGGATTTTTTTTTCCTTTGCCAACAGTGCATACCACGACAACAGCGTGCGACGAAATAAAAAGCTTTCAATAACTTTTCATCGTCAACATCTTAAGATGAATCACACCAAGTTTGAAGATGATCGGATAAACTCTGTAGGAGGAGTTCGTTAAAATAAGACCCCTATGAAATGGCCAAAAAAATGGCAACATGTTCCAAAGTAAATCAAAATGGCAGACTTCCTGTTAGGTTTAGCATATGGTTCAAAAAGAGTTTTTTGTACCTCGAGGGCTGTTACATATGTCTTCAAATTTTGGTCACTCTAGGTGAAACGTACAGCCGGAAATGCTTCATTAAGTAAAAATTTTGAAATGCAAAATTTGATGCCCTGCCTCTGGCGGACTTCCTGTTAGGTTTAGCATATGGCACCAACAGGCTTTTTTGTAGATCATAGTCTGTTACATATGTGTACCAATTTTCGTAGCTCTAGATTAAACGTATAACCGGCAATACTTCAGATGAAACATGCCAAAGAATGAAGACAATCTGATAAGTTTTGTAGAAAATATGAGGCCTATAAAAGGCCCCCAAAATATGGCTACAAATAGCAAAGTAAATCAAAATGCCGGACTTCCTGTTTGGCTTAGCATATGGTTCTAAAAGACTTTTTTGTACATCGTGGGCTCTTATGTATGCCTCCAAATTATCATTGCGCTAGGTGAAAGGTACAACCGGGAATGCTTCGTTAAAGAGGAGTTTTTTAGCTCAAAAAGTGATGCCCGGCCCTTGCGGGACTTCCTGTTGGGTTTAGCACAAAGCAGCAAGAGACTTTTTTGTACATCGTGGGCTGTTACATATGTCTCCAAATTTTCGTAGCTCTAGCTGCTTCGTACAACTGAGAATTCTTCATTAAGAAGAATTTTTTTCCTTTGCAAACAAGTGCATGCCACGACAACAGCGTGCAGCGAAATAAAAAGCTTTCAATAACTTTTCATCTTCAACATCTTAAGATGAATCACACCAAGTTTGAAGATGATCGGATAAACTCTGTAAGAGGAGTTCGTTAAAATAGGACCCCTATGAAATGGCCAAAAAAATGGGAACACGTTCCAAAGTAAATCAAAATGGTGGACTTTCTGTTAGGTTTAGCATATGGTTCAAAAAGAGTTTTTTGTACCTTGAGGGCTGTTACATATGTCTTTAAATTTTGGTAACTCTAGGTGAAACGTACAGCCGGGAATGCTTCATTAAGTAAGAATTTTGAAACTCAAAATTTGATGCCCCGCCTCTGGCGGACTTCCTGTTGGGTTTAGCATATGGCACCAACAGACTTTTTTGTAGGTCATAGTCTGTTACATATGTGTACCAATTTTCGTAGCTCTAGGTTAAACATACAACCGGCAATACTACGTTTAGTAAGAGTTTTGAAACTCTAAATTTGATGCCCCACCGCCGTCATATAGTATGTCGAAAACTTTAGATTTTTTACCATGGTGTTGTCCCAGGTCTTGAGATGGTACATCCCAAGTTTGAAGTCAATTGGATTACCCGTGTAGGAGAAGCAGGCAAAAGTATGACCCCTGTAAATGTGCAAAAATTGGCCAAAATTGGACATTTAAATACTCATATCTCACTTCCTGTCTATTTTAGGGTACACACATCAAAGAGGTTTTTGTTCATCTGGATGTGCTACAGGTGCCACACAATTTTCATAGCCGTCGGACAATCGTAGCGGGCCAGGGATCTGTTTAACCTATGTAGGTGGCGCTATGGAGCCATTTTTCTGTTATCACCTATGGCGACTTTAAAATATCAAATTTTTCGCCAGGCCTGACGTGTGTGTAAAGTTTGGTGAGTTTTCGTTCACGTTTAGTGTCTCAAAAATGTGATTGTTTGCGGAAAAGAATAATAACAAATAAAAAGAAGAAGAATAATAAGAATTCCTTGAAAAACAATAGGGACCTCGCAGCGGTCGCTGCTCGGGCCCTAATAAGAAGAATTCCTACAAAACAATAGGGCCTCGCAGCGGCACCGCCGCCGCCGCTGCTCGGGCCCTAATAATAATAATAATTCGAACGAAAAACAATAGGGACCTCGCAGCGGTCGCTGCTCGGGCCCTAATAATAACTAGAGCTGCGAGCAGCTATAAAGGGCCCTCGCAGCCCGGGCCACGTTGGGGTACTTGTACGTTGGGGAACTTGCACATTGGGGTACTGGCACATTGGAAGCAGAATTTCTTTGAAAATGGCATGATAAACATGTGGATTATTTTTTTTTTTTGCCAGGTGTGATGAGTGTGTCAAGCTCAATGGGTTTTGGTGATTGTTAAGATCTGCAAAAATCAGCGTCTTTTTTTTATTTTTAGGCAATGAGTTGCCCTGATTGGTATTTTTCGTAAAAGTATATATACACACATCATCGCTCGTACTCAATGTTGCTTTTATTGTCCATAGAGGCGATCAAAAAAATAAATAAAACTAAATAAAAAATACGTATGTTTGGATCGGTCTGATGCCAGTGAACATATTGAGTGGTGGAAAGTAAAAGAATATTCATAAATGACTTAGTTATCACACTTACAATGAATCTACAATTTTTGCAAAAATACCGTAAGTGAGGCATTTCTTTTTTAAGCCTCAAGGACTAGGTGGCGCTGTATTTATAACTGAATTTTGTCATAGAGATACCTTCAGGCCTTGACTATAAATATACATTTCAAGTATGGGATTTTTTGGAGCATGTACCGGGGAGTTATTAAGCATAGCCTTCCTTCACGATATTGCTTTTAATGTCCATAGAGGCTATCAAAAATACATAAAACTAAATAACAAAAATATGTATGTTTGGTTAGGTCTGATGCCAGTGAATATTTTGAGTGGTGGAAAGTAAAAGAATATTCCTAAATGACTGAGTTATCACACTTAGAATGAGTTTACATTTTTTGTACAAAATACCGTAAGTGGGGTATTTTTTTTTCATGCCTCAAGGGCTAGGTGGCGCTGCATATATAACTGAATGTTGTCATAAAGATACCTTCAGGCCTTGACGATAAACATAGATGTCAAGTTTGGGATTTTTTGGAGAATGTATCGGGAAGTTATTAAGCATATCCTTTTTCAGTGCGAAACACAAATTTTGATGCCCCGCCCTCATCATATAGTATTTCCAAAAGTCAAGATTTTTCCGTCTGTTGTTGGCTCAGGTCTTGACATGGTCCAGGTCAAGACTTAACTCAGTCGGATGAAACGTGTAGGAGAAGTGGGCAAAAGTATGCCCCCTGAAAATGTGCAAAAATCGTCAAAAATGGGACATTCAAAAATTCGTAGCTCACTTCCCGTTCGTTTTAGCACATGGGTCCAAGAGACTTTTTTGTAGGTCTTTGGCTCCCTCATACACCTAAAAATTTTCGTAGATCTTGCTTAAACGTACAATCGGGGCTGCTTCGTTAAAAATTTCTAGGGGGCGCTATTGAGTCATTTTTGTAAAAATAGGACAATACATGATAAAATATTGCTCATTTTGCCAGGCCAGATGTGTGTGCCAAGTTTGATGAGTTTCTGCGCATGTTTAGACCATCAAAACTAGCGTTGTTTTCTTGGCGAACAGTGCTTAGCCACGCCCACAGCGATTCGCGAAAACTCACAAACTTCGTGTTGTGACATCATGAAGGCCGAAACCCCCATCTGAGCAAATATGAGGTTGGTCCAGTTAACGTGTTTGGAGAAAAATGTACAAGAAAATTCGTTAAAAAAAAAATTGCCACTAGGTGGCGCTATCAGTAAGATGAAATATAAGTTCGTAGATGTCTTTAGGGCTGGACTCTCATCAAATGTGTGAAATTTTGAGAAGATAGGATCATCTCGGTCAAGTTCATGCAGCTTTTATTGTCACGAAAAATCTTCAGAATTTGCGTCACCGTAGCGGCCACTCCCTTTGGCGAAAAGTTACAATATTCGGTGTGGGGCATCATCAACATCTTAAGGCTTTTCTGACCAATTTTCAACTGGATCCCGTCAACGAGCTCAGCACAGTAGCTAAAAACGTAAAGTATGACATTTATTGTAACCACTAGGTGGCGCTATATGTATAACTGAATTTTTTCATATAGGTGTTTTCAGGCCGTGACTATTACGTTGCCTGAGAAGTTTGAGATTTTTTGGAGCTTGTACATGGGAGTTATTCAGCATTTGCTCTTTCTGGACAAATGAAATTTTAAAGGCAATATTTGATGCCCCGCCCCCGTCATATAGTATTTCGAAAAGGCAAGATTTTTTGCCTAGTTGTTCTCTTATGTCTTGAGATGATAAATGCCAAGTTTAAAGTCAATGGGATGAAAAATGTTTGCATAGGGGGAAAAAGTATGACCACAGTGAATGTGCCAAAATAGGCCAAAATTGGACATAAAAAAATTCATAGCTCACTTCCTGTACATTTTAGGAAATGGCTTCCAATGACTTTTTTGTGCGTCTCGGAGTGCTACACGTGCCTGCCAATTTTCGTAGCTCTAGCTCAAACGGGCCGGGATTGGTTTTTATTTTTCTACGCTAGGTGGCGCTATAGAGTCGCGTTGTTATGACAACTACATAATATCAAATTTTTCGCCGGGCCCGAAGAGACTGCAAAGTTTGGTGAGTTTCCGTAAATGTTTAGGCCCTCAAAAATGCGATCGTTTGCGGAGAATAAAGAAGAAGAAGAATAACTAGAGCTGCGAGCAGCTATAAAGGGCCCCCGCAGCCCGGGCAACGTTGGGGTACTTGCACGTTGGGGAACTTGCACATTGGGGTACTGGCACATTGGAAGCAGAATTTCTTTGAAAATGGCATGATAAACATGTGGACTTTTTTTTTTTTTTTTGCCAGGTGTGATGAGTGTGTCAAGCTCAATGGGTTTTGGTGATTGTTAAGATCTGCAAAAATCTGCGTCTTTTTTTTATTTTTAGGCAATGAGTTGCTCTGATTGGTATTTTTCGTAAAAGTATATATACACACATCATCGCTCGTACTCATTGCACAATGTTGCTTTTATTGTCCATAGAGGCGATAAAAAAAATAAATAAAACTAAATAAAAAATACGTATGTTTGGATCGGTCTGATACCAGTGAACATATTGAGTGGTGGAAAGTAAAAGAATATTCATAAATGACTTAGTTATCACACTTACAATGAGTTTACAATTTTTGCAAAAATACCGTAAGTGAGGCATTTTTTTTTATGCCTCAAGGACTAGGTGGCGCTGTATTTATAACTGAATTTTGTCATAGAGATACCTTCAGGCCTTGACTCTAAATATACATTTCAAATATGGGATTTTTTGGAGCATGTACCTGGGAGTTATTAAGCATAGCCTTCATTCACGATATTGCTTTTAATGTCCATAGAGGCTATCAAAAATACATAAAACTAAATAACAAAAATATGTATGTTTGGTTAGGTCTGATGCCAGTGAATATTTTGAGTGGTGGAAGGTAAAAGAATATTCCTAAATTACTTAGTTATCACACTTAGAATGAGTTTACATTTTTTGTACAAAATACCGTAAGTGGGGTATTTTTTTTTCATGCCTCAAGGGCTAGGTGGCGCTGCATATATAACTGAATGTTGTCATAGAGATACCTTCAGGCCTTGACGATAAACATACATGTCAAGTTTGGGATTTTTTGGAGCATGTATCGGGGAGTTATTAAGCATATCCTTTTTCAGTGCGAAACACAAATTTGATGCCCCCGCCCTCATCATATAGTATTTCCAAAAGTCAAGATTTTTCCGTCTGTTGTTGGCTCAGGTCTTGGCATGGTCCAGGTCAAGTCATAAGTCAGTCGGATAAAACGTGTAGGAGAAGTGGGCAAAAGTATGCCCTCTGAAAATGTGCAAAAATCGTAAAAAATGGGACATTCAAAAATTCGTAGCTCACTTCCTGTTCATTTTAGCATATGGGTCCAAGAGACTTTTTTGTAGGTCTTTGGCTCCCTCATACACGTAAAAATGTTCGTAGATCTTGCTTAAACGTACAATCGGGGCTGCTTCGTTAAAAATTTCTAGGGGGCGCTATTGAGTCATTTTTGTAAAAATAGCACAATCAACAATAAAATATTGTTCATTTTACCAGGCCAGATGTGTGTGCCAAGTTTCATGAGTTTCTGTGCATGTTTAGACCCTCAAAACTGGCGTTGTTTTCTTGGCGAACAGTGCTTAGCCACGCCCACAGCGATTCGCGAAAACTCACAAACTTCGTGTTGTGACATCATGAAGGCCGAAACCCTCATCTGAGCAAATATGAGGTTGGTCCAGTTAATGTGTTTGGAGAAAAAATGTACAAGAAAATTCGTAAGAAAAAAAATTGCCACTAGGTGGCGCTATCAGTAAGATTAAATATAAGTTCGTAGATGTCTTTAGGGCTGGACTCTCATCAAATGTGTGAAATTTTGAGAAGATAGGATCATCTCGGTCAAGTTCATGCAGCTTTTATTGTCACGAAAAATCTTCAGACTTTGCGGCACCGTAGCGGCCACGCCCTTTGGCGAAAAGTTACAATATTCGGTGTTGGGCATGATCAACATCTTAAGGCTTTTCTGACCAACTTTCAACTGGATCCCTTCAACGAGCTCAGCGCAGTAGCTAAAAACGTAAAGTATGACATTTATTGTCACCACTAGGTGGCGCTATATGTATAACTGAATTTTATCATATAGATGTTTTCAGGCCGTGACTATTACGTTGCCTGAGAAGTTTGAGATTTTTTGGAGCTTGAACATGAGAGTTATTAAGCATTTGCTCTTTCTGGACAAATGAAATTTTAAAGACAATATTTGATGCCCCGCCCCCATCATATAGTATTTCGAAAAGGCAAGACTTTTTGCCCAGTTGTTCTCTCAGGTCTTGAGATGATAAATGCCAAGTTTGATGTGAATTGGATGAAAAATGTTTGCAGAGGGGGAAAAAGCATGACCACAGTGAATGTGCCAAAATAGGCCAAAATTGGACATAAAAAAATTCATAGCTCATTTCCTGTACATTTTAGCTACATGGTCCCAATAGACTTTTTTGTGCGTCTCGGGGTGCTACACGTGCCTGCCAATTTTCGTTGCTCTAGCTCAAACGTGCCAGGCTTGGTTTTTATTTTTCTACGCTAGGGGGCGCTATAGAGTCGCGTTGTTATGACGACTTCATAATATCAAATTTTTCGCCGGGCCTGAGGAGTGTGCAAAGTTTGGTGAGTTTTCGTGAATGTTTAGGTACTCAAAAATGCGATCGTTTACGGAGAAGAAGAAGAAGAAGAAGAAGAAGAAGAAGAAGAAGAAGAAGAACTAGAGCTGCGAGCAGCTATAAAGGGCCCTCGCAGCCCGGGCCACGTTGGGGTACTTGCACGTTGGGGTACTTGCACGTTGGGGTACTGGCACGTTGGGGTACTGGCAAGTTTAGGTACGGCACATTGGAAGCAGAATTTCTTTGAAAATGGCATGATAAACCTTGACATGTGGATTTTTTTTTTTTTTGTAAAAATACCGTTAAGTTGGTGTATTTTTTTTTATGCCTCTAGGGCTAGGTGGCGCTGTATATATAATGGAATGTTGTCATAGGGATACCTTCAAGCCTTGACTCTAAACATACATGTCAAGTGTGGGATTTTTTTGGAGCATGTACCGTGGAGTTATTAAGCATATCCTTCATTCACGATATTGCTTTTAATGTCCATAGAGGCTATCAAAAATAAATAAAAAAGTACATGTTTGGATAAGTCTAATGCCAGTGAACATTTTGAGTGGTGGAAAGTAAAAGAATATTCATAAATGACTTAGTTATCACACTTAGAATGAGTTTACATTTTTTGTACAAAATACCGTATGTGGGGTATTTTTTTGTTTTGCCTCAAGGGCGAGGTGGCGCTGCATATATAACTGAATGTTGTCATAGAGATACCTTCAGGCCTTGACGATAAACATACATGTCAAGTTTGGGATTTTTTGGAGCATGTATCGGGGAGTTATTAAGCATATCCTTATTCAGTGCGAAACACAAATTTTGATGCCCCGCGCTCATCATATAGTATTTCCAAAAGTCAAGATTTTTCCGTCTGTTGTTGGCTCAGGTCTTGGCATGGTCCAGGTCAAGTCATAAGTCAGTCGGATAAAACATGTAGGAGAAGTGGGCAAAAGTATGCCCCCTGAAAATGTGCAAAAATCGTCAAAAATGGGACATTCAAAAATTCGTACCTCACTTCCTGTTCATTTTAGCACATGGGTCCAAGAGACTTTTTTGTAGGTCTTTGGCTCCCTCATACACGTAAACATTTTCGTAGATCTTGCTTAAACGTAGAATCGGGGCTGCTTCGTTAAAAATTTCTAGGGGGCGCTATTGAGTCATTTTTGTAAAAATAGTACAATCAACAATAAAATATTGTTCATTTTACCAGGCCAGATGTGTGTGCCAAGTTTCATGAGTTTCTGCGCATGTTTAGACCCTCAAAACTGGCGTTGTTTTCTTGGCGAACAGTGCTTAGCCACGCCCACAGCGATTCGCGAAAACTCACAAACTTCGTGTTGTGACATCATGAAGGCCGAAACCCTCATCTGAGCAAATATGAGGTTGGTCCAGTTAACGTGTTTGGAGAAAAATGTACAAGAAAATTCGTAAGAAAAAAAATTGCCACTAGGTGGCGCTATCAGTAAGATGAAATATAAGTTCGTAGATGTCTTAAGGGCTGGACTCTCATCAAATGTGTGAAATTTTGAGAAGATAGGATCATCTCGGTCAAGTTCATGCAGCTTTTATTGTCACGAAAAATCTTCAGACTTTGCGGCACCGTAGCGGCCACGCCCTTTGGCGAAAAGTTACAATATTCGGTGTTGGGCATGATCAACATCTTAAGGCTTTTCTGACCAACTTTCAACTGGATCCCTTCAACGAGCTCAGCGCAGTAGCTAAAAACGTAAAGTATGACATTTATTGTCACCACTAGGTGGCGCTATATGTATAACTGAATTTTATCATATAGATGTTTTCAGGCCGTGACTATTACGTTGCCTGAGGTTTGAGATTTTTTGGAGCTTGAACATGAGAGTTATTAAGCATTTGCTCTTTCTGGACAAATGAAATTTTAAAGACAATATTTGATGCCCCGCCCCCATCATATAGTATTTCGAAAAGGCAAGACTTTTTGCCCAGTTGTTCTCTCAGGTCTTGAGATGATAAATGCCAAGTTTGATGTGAATTGGATGAAAAATGTTTGCAGAGGGGGAAAAAGCATGACCACAGTGAATGTGCCAAAATAGGCCAAAATTGGACATAAAAAAATTCATAGCTCATTTCCTGTACATTTTAGCTACATGGTCCCAATAGACTTTTTTGTGCGTCTCGGGGTGCTACACGTGCCTGCCAATTTTCGTTGCTCTAGCTCAAACGTGCCAGGCTTGGTTTTTATTTTTCTACGCTAGGGGGCGCTATAGAGTCGCGTTGTTATGACGACTTCATAATATCAAATTTTTCGCCGGGCCTGAGGAGTGTGCAAAGTTTGGTGAGTTTTCGTGAATGTTTAGGTACTCAAAAATGCGATCGTTTACGGAGAAGAAGAAGAAGAAGAAGAAGAAGAAGAAGAAGAAGAAGAAGAAGAACTAGAGCTGCGAGCAGCTATAAAGGGCCCTCGCAGCCCGGGCCACGTTGGGGTACTTGCACGTTGGGGTACTTGCACGTTGGGGTACTGGCACGTTGGGGTACTGGCAAGTTTAGGTACGGCACATTGGAAGCAGAATTTCTTTGAAAATGGCATGATAAACCTTGACATGTGGATTTTTTTTTTTTTTGTAAAAATACCGTTAAGTTGGTGTATTTTTTTTTATGCCTCTAGGGCTAGGTGGCGCTGTATATATAATGGAATGTTGTCATAGGGATACCTTCAAGCCTTGACTCTAAACATACATGTCAAGTGTGGGATTTTTTTGGAGCATGTACCGTGGAGTTATTAAGCATATCCTTCATTCACGATATTGCTTTTAATGTCCATAGAGGCTATCAAAAATAAATAAAAAAGTACATGTTTGGATAAGTCTAATGCCAGTGAACATTTTGAGTGGTGGAAAGTAAAAGAATATTCATAAATGACTTAGTTATCACACTTAGAATGAGTTTACATTTTTTGTACAAAATACCGTATGTGGGGTATTTTTTTGTTTTGCCTCAAGGGCGAGGTGGCGCTGCATATATAACTGAATGTTGTCATAGAGATACCTTCAGGCCTTGACGATAAACATACATGTCAAGTTTGGGATTTTTTGGAGCATGTATCGGGGAGTTATTAAGCATATCCTTATTCAGTGCGAAACACAAATTTTGATGCCCCGCGCTCATCATATAGTATTTCCAAAAGTCAAGATTTTTCCGTCTGTTGTTGGCTCAGGTCTTGGCATGGTCCAGGTCAAGTCATAAGTCAGTCGGATAAAACATGTAGGAGAAGTGGGCAAAAGTATGCCCCCTGAAAATGTGCAAAAATCGTCAAAAATGGGACATTCAAAAATTCGTACCTCACTTCCTGTTCATTTTAGCACATGGGTCCAAGAGACTTTTTTGTAGGTCTTTGGCTCCCTCATACACGTAAACATTTTCGTAGATCTTGCTTAAACGTAGAATCGGGGCTGCTTCGTTAAAAATTTCTAGGGGGCGCTATTGAGTCATTTTTGTAAAAATAGTACAATCAACAATAAAATATTGTTCATTTTACCAGGCCAGATGTGTGTGCCAAGTTTCATGAGTTTCTGCGCATGTTTAGACCCTCAAAACTGGCGTTGTTTTCTTGGCGAACAGTGCTTAGCCACGCCCACAGCGATTCGCGAAAACTCACAAACTTCGTGTTGTGACATCATGAAGGCCGAAACCCTCATCTGAGCAAATATGAGGTTGGTCCAGTTAACGTGTTTGGAGAAAAATGTACAAGAAAATTCGTAAGAAAAAAAATTGCCACTAGGTGGCGCTATCAGTAAGATGAAATATAAGTTCGTAGATGTCTTAAGGGCTGGACTCTCATCAAATGTGTGAAATTTTGAGAAGATAGGATCATCTCGGTCAAGTTCATGCAGCTTTTATTGTCACGAAAAATTTTCGGACTTTGCGTCACCGTAGCGGCCACGCCCTTTGGCGAAAAGTTACAATATTCGGTGTGGGGCATGATCAACATCTTAAGGCTTTTCTGACCAATTTTCAACTGGATCCCTTCAACGAGCTCGGCACAGTAGCTAAAAACGTAAAGTATGACATTTATTGTTACCACTAGGTGGCGCTATATGTATAACTGAATTTTATCATATAGATGCTTTCAGGCCGTGACTATTACGTTGCCTGAGAAGTTTGAGATTTTTTGGAGCTTGAACATGGGAGTTATCACACTTAGAATGAGTTGACATTTTTTGTACAAAATACCGTATGTGGGGTATTTTTTTTTCACGCCTGAAGGGCTAGGTGGCGCTGCATATATAACTGAATTTTGTCATAGAGATACCTTCAGGCTTTGACTATAAACATACATGTCAAGTTTGGGATTTTTTGGAGCATGTACCGGGGAGTTATTAAGCATATCCTTTTTCAGTGCGAAACACAAATTTTGATGCCCCGCCCTCATCATATAGTATTTCCAAAAGTCAAGATTTTTCTGCCTGTAGTTGGCTCAGGTCTTGACATGGTCCAGGTCAAGTCTAAAGTCAGTCGGATGAAATGTGTAGGAGAAGTGGGCAAAAGTATGCCCCCTGAAAATGTGCAAAAATCGTCAAAAATGGGACATTCAAAAATTCGTAGCTCACTTCCTGTTCATTTTAGCATATGGGTCCAAGAGACTTTTTTGTAGGTCTTTGGCTCCCTCATACACGTAAAAATTTTCGTAGATCTTGCTTAAACGTACAATCGGGGCTGCTTCGTTAAAAATTTCTAGGGGGCGCTATTGAGTCATTTTTGTAAAAATAGCACAATCAACAATAAAATATTGTTCATTTTACCAGGCCAGATGTGTGTGCCAAGTTTCATGAGTTTCTGTGCATGTTTAGACCCTCAAAACTGGCGTTGTTTTCTTGGCGAACAGTGCTTAGCCACGCCCACAGCGATTCGCGAAAACTCACAAACTTCGTGTTGTGACATCATGAAGGCCGAAACCCTCATCTGAGCAAATATGAGGTTGGTCCAGTTAACGTGTTTGGAGAAAAAATGTACAAGAAAATTCGTAAGAAAAAAAATTGCCACTAGGTGGCGCTATCAGTAAGATTAAATATAAGTTCGTAGATGTCTTTAGGGCTGGACTCTCATCAAATGTGTGAAATTTTGAGAAGATAGGATCATCTCGGTCAAGTTCATGCAGCTTTTATTGTCACGAAAAATCTTCAGACTTTGCGGCACCGTAGCGGCCACGCCCTTTGGCGAAAAGTTACAATATTCGGTGTTGGGCATGATCAACATCTTAAGGCTTTTCTGACCAACTTTCAACTGGATCCCTTCAACGAGCTCAGCGCAGTAGCTAAAAACGTAAAGTATGACATTTATTGTCACCACTAGGTGGCGCTATATGTATAACTGAATTTTATCATATAGATGTTTTCAGGCCGTGACTATTACGTTGCCTGAGAAGTTTGAGATTTTTTGGAGCTTGAACATGAGAGTTATTAAGCATTTGCTCTTTCTGGACAAATGAAATTTTAAAGACAATATTTGATGCCCCGCCCCCATCATATAGTATTTCGAAAAGGCAAGACTTTTTGCCCAGTTGTTCTCTCAGGTCTTGAGATGATAAATGCCAAGTTTGATGTGAATTGGATGAAAAATGTTTGCAGAGGGGGAAAAAGCATGACCACAGTGAATGTGCCAAAATAGGCCAAAATTGGACATAAAAAAATTCATAGCTCATTTCCTGTACATTTTAGCTACATGGTCCTAATAGACTTTTTTGTGCGTCTCGGGGTGCTACACGTGCCTGCCAATTTTCGTTGCTCTAGCTCAAACGTGCCAGGCTTGGTTTTTATTTTTCTACGCTAGGGGGCGCTATAGAGTCGCGTTGTTATGACGACTTCATAATATCAAATTTTTCGCCGGGCCTGAGGAGTGTGCAAAGTTTGGTGAGTTTTCGTGAATGTTTAGGTACTCAAAAATGCGATCGTTTACGGAGAAGAAGAAGAAGAAGAAGAAGAAGAAGAAGAAGAAGAAGAAGAAGAAGAACTAGAGCTGCGAGCAGCTATAAAGGGCCCTCGCAGCCCGGGCCACGTTGGGGTACTTGCACGTTGGGGTACTTGCACGTTGGGGTACTGGCACGTTGGGGTACTGGCAAGTTTAGGTACGGCACATTGGAAGCAGAATTTCTTTGAAAATGGCATGATAAACCTTGACATGTGGATTTTTTTTTTTTTTGTAAAAATACCGTTAAGTTGGTGTATTTTTTTTTATGCCTCTAGGGCTAGGTGGCGCTGTATATATAATGGAATGTTGTCATAGGGATACCTTCAAGCCTTGACTCTAAACATACATGTCAAGTGTGGGATTTTTTTGGAGCATGTACCGTGGAGTTATTAAGCATATCCTTCATTCACGATATTGCTTTTAATGTCCATAGAGGCTATCAAAAATAAATAAAAAAGTACATGTTTGGATAAGTCTAATGCCAGTGAACATTTTGAGTGGTGGAAAGTAAAAGAATATTCATAAATGACTTAGTTATCACACTTAGAATGAGTTTACATTTTTTGTACAAAATACCGTATGTGGGGTATTTTTTTGTTTTGCCTCAAGGGCGAGGTGGCGCTGCATATATAACTGAATGTTGTCATAGAGATACCTTCAGGCCTTGACGATAAACATACATGTCAAGTTTGGGATTTTTTGGAGCATGTATCGGGGAGTTATTAAGCATATCCTTATTCAGTGCGAAACACAAATTTTGATGCCCCGCGCTCATCATATAGTATTTCCAAAAGTCAAGATTTTTCCGTCTGTTGTTGGCTCAGGTCTTGGCATGGTCCAGGTCAAGTCATAAGTCAGTCGGATAAAACATGTAGGAGAAGTGGGCAAAAGTATGCCCCCTGAAAATGTGCAAAAATCGTCAAAAATGGGACATTCAAAAATTCGTACCTCACTTCCTGTTCATTTTAGCACATGGGTCCAAGAGACTTTTTTGTAGGTCTTTGGCTCCCTCATACACGTAAACATTTTCGTAGATCTTGCTTAAACGTAGAATCGGGGCTGCTTCGTTAAAAATTTCTAGGGGGCGCTATTGAGTCATTTTTGTAAAAATAGTACAATCAACAATAAAATATTGTTCATTTTACCAGGCCAGATGTGTGTGCCAAGTTTCATGAGTTTCTGCGCATGTTTAGACCCTCAAAACTGGCGTTGTTTTCTTGGCGAACAGTGCTTAGCCACGCCCACAGCGATTCGCGAAAACTCACAAACTTCGTGTTGTGACATCATGAAGGCCGAAACCCTCATCTGAGCAAATATGAGGTTGGTCCAGTTAACGTGTTTGGAGAAAAATGTACAAGAAAATTCGTAAGAAAAAAAATTGCCACTAGGTGGCGCTATCAGTAAGATGAAATATAAGTTCGTAGATGTCTTAAGGGCTGGACTCTCATCAAATGTGTGAAATTTTGAGAAGATAGGATCATCTCGGTCAAGTTCATGCAGCTTTTATTGTCACGAAAAATTTTCGGACTTTGCGTCACCGTAGCGGCCACGCCCTTTGGCGAAAAGTTACAATATTCGGTGTGGGGCATGATCAACATCTTAAGGCTTTTCTGACCAATTTTCAACTGGATCCCTTCAACGAGCTCGGCACAGTAGCTAAAAACGTAAAGTATGACATTTATTGTTACCACTAGGTGGCGCTATATGTATAACTGAATTTTATCATATAGATGCTTTCAGGCCGTGACTATTACGTTGCCTGAGAAGTTTGAGATTTTTTGGAGCTTGAACATGGGAGTTATCACACTTAGAATGAGTTGACATTTTTTGTACAAAATACCGTATGTGGGGTATTTTTTTTTCACGCCTGAAGGGCTAGGTGGCGCTGCATATATAACTGAATTTTGTCATAGAGATACCTTCAGGCTTTGACTATAAACATACATGTCAAGTTTGGGATTTTTTGGAGCATGTACCGGGGAGTTATTAAGCATATCCTTTTTCAGTGCGAAACACAAATTTTGATGCCCCGCCCTCATCATATAGTATTTCCAAAAGTCAAGATTTTTCTGCCTGTAGTTGGCTCAGGTCTTGACATGGTCCAGGTCAAGTCTAAAGTCAGTCGGATGAAATGTGTAGGAGAAGTGGGCAAAAGTATGCCCCCTGAAAATGTGCAAAAATCGTCAAAAATGGGACATTCAAAAATTCATAGCTCACTTCCTGTTCATTTTAGCACATGGGTCCAAGAGACTTTTTTGTAGGTCTTGGACTCCCTCATACACCTAAAAATTTTCGTAGATCTTGCTTAAACGTACAATCGGGGCTGCTTCGTTAAAAATTTCTAGGGGGCGCTATTGAGTCATTTTTGTAAAAATAGGACAATACATGATAAAATATTGCTCATTTTGCCAGGCCAGATGTGTGTGCCAAGTTTCATGAGTTTCTGCGCATGTTTAGACCATCAAAACTAGCGTTGTTTTCTTGGCGAACAGTGCTTAGCCACGCCCACAGCGATTCGCGAAAACTCACAAACTTCGTGTTGTGACATCATGAAGGCCGAAACCCCCATCTGAGCAAATATGAGGTTGGTCCAGTTAACGTGTTTGGAGAAAAATGTACAAGAAAATTCGTAAGAAAAAAAATTGCCACTAGGTGGCGCTATCAGTTAGATGAAATATAAGTTCGTAGATGTCTTTAGGGCTGGACTCTCATCAAATGTGTGAAATTTTGAGAAGATAGGATCATCTCGGTCAAGTTCATGCAGCTTTTATTGTCACGAAAAATCTTCAGATTTTGCGTCACCGTAGCGGCCACGCCCTTTGGCGAAAAGTTACAATATTCGGTGTGGGGCATCATCAACATCTTAAGGCTTTTCTGACCAATTTTCAACTGGATCCCTTCAACGAGCTCAGCACAGTAGCTAAAAACGTAAAGTATGACATTTATTGTAACCACTAGGTGGCGCTATATGTATAACTGAATTTTTTCATATAGGTGTTTTCAGGCCGTGACTATTACGTTGCCTGAGAAGTTTGAGATTTTTTGGAGCTTGTACATGGGAGTTATTCAGCATTTGCTCTTTCTGGACAAATGAAATTTTAAAGGCAATATTTGATGCCCCGCCCCCGTCATATAGTATTTCGAAAACGCAAGATTTTTTGCCTAGTTTTTCTCTTAAGTCTTGAGATGATAAATGCCAAGTTTGAAGTCAATTGGATGAAAAATGTTTGCATAGGGGGAAAAAGCATGACCACAGTGAATGTGCCAAAATAGGCCAAAATTGGACATAAAAAAATTCATAGCTCACTTCCTGTACATTTTAGCTACATGGTCCCAATAGACTTTTTTGTGCGTCTCGGGGTGCTACACGTGCCTGCCAATTTTCGTTGCTCTAGCTCAAACGTGCCGGGCTTGGTTTTTATTTTTCTACGCTAGGGGGCGCTATAGAGTCGCGTTGTTATAACGACTTCATAATATCAAATTTTTCGCCGGACCTGAAGAGTGTGCAAAGTTCGGTGAGTTTTCGTGAATGTTTAGGTACCCAAAATCGCGATTGTTTGCGGAGAATAAAGAATAATAATAATAATAATAATAATAATTTTTACAAAAACAATAGGGACCTCGCAGCGGTCGCTGCTCGGGCCCTAATAATAACTAGAGCTGCGAGCAGCTATAAAGGGCCCTCGCAGCCCGGGCCACGTTGGAGTCCTTGCACGTTGGGGTACTTGCACGTTAGGGTACTGGCACGTTGGGGTACTGGCATATTGGAAGCAAAATTTCTTTGAAAATGGCATAATAAACATTTACATGTAGAATATTTTTTTTGCCAGTGTGTGTCAAGCTCAACGGGTTTTGGTGATTGTTAAGACCTGCAAAAATCAGCGTCCTTTTTTATTTTTAGGCAATGAGTTGCCCTGATTGGTATTTTTTGTAAAAGTGTATATATACATCATCGCTCGTTGTACTCATTGCACAATGTTACTTTTATTGTCCAAAGGGGCAATCAAAAATGAATAAAACAAAATGGAAACGTACATACGTTTGGATCGGTGTGAAGCCAGTGAACAATTTGAGTGGTGGAAACTAAAAGAATATTCATAAATGACTTAGTCATCACACTTAGAATGAGTTTACATTTTTTTGTACAAAATACCGTATGTGGGTTTTTTTTTTATATAAGCCTCAAGGGCTAGGTGGCGCTGTATTTATAACTGAATGTTGTCATCGAGATACCTTCAGGCCTTGATTATAAGCATACATGTCAAGTGTGGGATTTTTTTTGGAGCATGTACCGTGGAGTTATTAAGCATATCCTTCATTCACGATATTGCTTTTAATGTCCACAGAGGCTATCAAAAATAAATAAAAATATATATATGTTTGGATAAGTCTGATGCCAGTGAACATTTTGAGTGGTGGAAACTAAAAGAATATTCATAAATGACTTAGTTATCACACTTAGAATGAGTTTACATTTTTTGTACAAAATACCGTATGTGGGGTATTTTTTTTTTATGCCTCAAGGGCTAGGTGGCGCTGCATATATAACTGAATGTTGTCATAGAGATAGCTTCAGGCCTTGACGATAAACATACATGTCAAGTTTGGGATTTTTTGGAGCATGTACCGGGGAGTTATTAAGCATATCCTTTTTCAGTGCGAAACACAAATTTTGATGCCCCGCCTTCAACATATAGTATTTCGAAAGGTCAAGATTTTTCCCCCTGTCGTTGGCTCAGGTCTTGACATGGTCCAGGTCAAGTCTTAACTCAGTCAGATGAAACGTGTAGGAGAAGTGGGCAAAAGTCTGCGCCCTGTGAATGTGCAAAAATTGTCAAAAATGGGACATTCAAAAATTCGTAGCTCACTTCCTGTTCATTTTAGCATATGGGTCCAAGAGACTTTTTTGTAGGTCTTGGGCTCCCTCATACACCTAAAAATATTCGTCGTTCTTGCTTAAACGTACAACCGGGGCTGCTTCGTTAAAAACTTCTAGGGGGCGCTATTGAGTCATTTTTGTAAAAATAGCACAATCAACAATAAAATATTGCTCATTTTACCAGGCCAGATGTGTGTGCCAAGTTTCATGAGTTTCTGTGCATGTTTAGACCCTCAAAACTGGCGTTGTTTTCTTGGCGAACAGCGCTTAGCCACACCCACAGCAATTCGCGAAAACTCACAAACTTCGTGTTGTGACATCATGAAGGCCGAAACCCTCATCTGAGCAAATATAAGGTAGGTCCAGTTAACGTGTTAGGAGAAAAACGTAGAAGAAAATTCGTAATAAAAAAAATTGCCACTAGGTGGCGCTATCAGTTAGATGAAATATAAGTCAGTAGATGTCTGTAGGGCTGGACTCTCATCAAATGTGTGAAATTTTGAGAAGATAGGATCATCTCGGTCAAGTTAATGCAGCTTTTATTTTCACGAAAAATCTTCAGAATTTGCGTCACCGTAGCGGCCACGCCCTTTGGCGAAAAGTTACAATATTCGGTGTGGGGCATGATCAACATCTTAAGGCTTGTCTGACCAATTTTCAAATGGATCCCTTCAACAAGCTCAGCACAGTAGCTAAAAACGTAAAGTATGACATTTATTGTAACCACTAGGTGGCGCTATATGTGTAACTGAATTTTATCATATAGATGTTTTCAGGCCGTGACTATTACGTTGCCTGAGAAGTTTGAGATTTTTTGGAGCTTGAACATGGGAGTTATTAAGCATTTGCTCTTTCTGGACAAATGAAATTTTAAAGGCAATATTTGATGCCCCGCCCCCGTCATATAGTATTTCAAAAAGGCAAGATGTTTTGCCCAGTTGTTCTCTCAGGTCTTGAGATGATAAATGCCAAGTTTGAAGTCAATTGGATGAAAAATGTTTGCAAAGGGGGAAAAAGCATGACCACAGTGAATGTGCCAAAATAGGCCAAAATTGGACATAAAAAAATTCATAGCTCACTTCCTGTACATTTTAGCTACATGGTCCCAATAGACTTTTTTGTGCGTCTCGGGGTGCTACACGTGCCTGCCAATTTTTGTTGCTCTAGCTCAAACGTGCCGGGCTTGGTTTTTATTTTTCTACGCTAGGGGGCGCTATCGAGTCGCATTGTTATGACGACTTAATAATATCAAATTTTTCGCCGGGCCTGAGGAGTGTGCAAAGTTCGGTGAGTTTTCGTGAATGTTTAGGTACCCAAAATCGCGATCGTTTGCGGAGAATAAAGAAGAAGAAGAAGAAGAAGAAGAAGAATAACTAGAGCTGCGAGCAGCTATAAAGGGCCCTCGCAGCCCGGGCCACGTTGGAGTCCTTGCACGTTGGGGTACTTGCACGTTAGGGTACTGGCCCGTTGGGGTACTGGCACGTTGGGGTACTGGCATATTGGAAGCAAAATTTCTTTGAAAATGGCATAATAAACGTTTACATGTAGAATATTTTTTTTGCCAGTGTGTGTCAAGCTCAACGGGTTTTGGTGATTGTTAAGACCTGCAAAAATCAGCGTCCTTTTTTATTTTTAGGCAATGAGTTGCCCTGATTGATATTTTTTGTAAAAGTGTATATATACATCATCGCTCGTTGTACTCATTGCACAATGTTACTCTTATTGTCCAAAGGGGCAATCAAAAATGAATAAAACAAAATGGAAACGTACATACGTTTGGATCGGTGTGAAGCCAGTGAACAATTTGAGTGGTGGAAACTAAAAGAATATTCATAAATGGCTTAGTCATCACACTTAGAATGAGTTTACATTTTTTTGTACAAAATACCGTATGTGTTTTTTTTTTTTTATATAAGCCTCAAGGGCTATGTGGCGCTGTATTTATAACTGAATGTTGTCATCGAGATACCTTCAGGCCTTGATTATAAGCATACATGTCAAGTGTGGGATTTTTTTTGGAGCATGTACCGTGGAGTTATTATGCATACCCTTCATTCACGATATTGCTTTTAATGTCCACAGAGGCTATCAAAAATAAATAAAAATATATATATGTTTGGATAAGTCTGATGCCAGTGAACATTTTGAGTGGTGGAAACTAAAAGAATATTCATAAATGACTTAGTTATCACACTTAGAATGAGTTTACATTTTTTGTACAAAATACCGTATGTGGGGTATTTTTTTTTATGCCTCAAGGGCTAGGTGACGCTGCATATATAACTGAATGTTGTCATAGAGATAGCTTCAGGCCTTGACGATAAACATACATGTCAAGTTTGGGATTTTTTGGAGCATGTACCGGGGAGTTATTAAGCATATCCTTTTTCAGTGCGAAACACAAATTTTGATGCCCCGCCCTCATCATATAGTATTTCGAAAGGTCAAGATTTTTCCCACTGTCGTTGGCTCAGGTCTTGACATGGTCCAGGTCAGGTCTTAACTCAGTCGGATGAAACGTGTAGGAGAAGTGGGCAAAAGTCTGCCCCCTGTGAATGTGCAAAAATCGTCAAAAATGGGACATTCAAAAATTCGTAGCTCACTTCCTGTTCATTTTAGTATATGGGTCCAAGAGACTTTTTTGTAGGTCTTGGGCTCCGTCATACACCTAAAAATATTCGTCGTTCTTGCTTAAACGTACAACCGGGGCTGCTTTGTTAAGAACTTCTAGGGGGCGCTATTGAGTCATTTTTTTAAAAATAGCACAATCAACAATAAAATATGGCTCATTTTACCAGGCCAGATGTGTGTGCCAAGTTTCATGAGTTTCTGTGCATGTTTAGACCCTCAAAACTGGCGTTGTTTTCTTGGCGAACAGCGCTTAGCCACACCCACAGCAATTCGCGAAAACTCACAAACTTCGTGTTGTGACATCATGAAGGCCGAAACCCTCATCTGAGCAAATATGAGGTAGGTCCAGTTAACGTGTTTGGAGAAAAACGTAGAAGAAAATTCGTAAGAAAAAAAATTGCCACTAGGTGGCGCTATCAGTTAGATGAAATATAAGTCAGTAGATGTCTTTAGGGCTGGACTCTCATCAAATGTGTGAAATTTTGAGAAGATAGGATCATCTCGGTCAAGTTAATGCAGCTTTTATTTTCACGAAAAATCTTCAGACTTTGCGTCACCGTAGCGGCCACGCCCTTTGGTGAAAAGTTACAATATTCGGTGTGGGGCATGATCAACATCTTAAGGCTTTTCTGACCAATTTTCAAATGGATCCCTTCAACAAGCTCAGCACAGTAGCTAAAAACGTAAAGTATGACATTTATTGTAACCACTAGGTGGCGCTATATGTATAACTGAATTTTATCATATAGATGTTTTCAGGCCGTGACTATTACGTTGCCTGAGAAGTTTGAGATTTTTTGGAGCTTGAACATGGGAGTTATTAAGCATTTGCTCTTTCTGGACAAATGAAATTTTAAAGGCAATATTTGATGCCCCGCCCCCGTCATATAGTATTTCAAAAAGGCAAGATGTTTTGCCCAGTTGTTCTCTCAGGTCTTAAGATGATAAATGCCAAGTTTGAAGTCAATTGGATGAAAAATGTTTGCAAAGGGGGAAAAAGCATGACCACAGTGAATGTGCCAAAATAGGCCAAAATTGGACGTAAAAAAATTCATAGCTCACTTCCTGTACATTTTAGCTACATGGTCCCAATAGACTTTTTTGTGCGTCTCGGGGTGCTACACGTGCCTGCCAATTTTTGTTGCTCTAGCTCAAACGTGCCGGGCTTGGTTTTTATTTTTCTACGCTAGGGGGCGCTATCGAGTCGCATTGTTATGACGACTTAATAATATCAAATTTTTCGCCGGGCCTGAGGAGTGTGCAAAGTTCGGTGAGTTTTCGTGAATGTTTAGGTACCCAAAATCGCGATCGTTTGCGGAGAATAAAGAAGAAGAAGAAGAAGAAGAAGAAGAAGAATAATAACTAGAGCTGCGAGCAGCTATAAAGGGCCCTCGCAGCCCGGGCCACGTTGGGGTCCTTGCACGTTGGGGTACTTGCACGTTGGGGTACTGGCACGTTGGGGTACTGGCATATTGGAAGCAAAATTTCTTTGAAAATGGCATAATAAACGTTTACATGTAGAATATTTTTTTTTCCAGTGTCTGTCAAGCTCAACGGATTTTGTGATTGTTAAGACCTGCAAAAATCAGCGTCCTTATTTATTTTTAGGCAATGAGTTGCCCTGATTGGTATTTTTTTGTAAAAGTGTATATACACATCATCGCTCGTTGTACTCATTGCACAATGTTTACTTTTATTGTCCAAAGGGGCAATCAAAAATGAATAAAACAAAATGGAAACGTACATACGTTTGGATCGGTGTGAAGCCAGTGAACAATTTGAGTGGTGGAAACTAAAAGAATATTCATAAATGACTTAGTTATCACACTTAGAATGAGTGTACATTTTTTGTACAAAATACCGTATGTGGGGTATTTTTTTAATTTTTTTTATATAAGCCTCAACGGCTAGGTGGCGCTGTATTTATAACTGAATGTTGTCATAGAGATACCTTCAGGCCTTGATTATAAGCATACATGTCAAGTGTGGGATTTTTTGGAGCATGTATCGGGGAGTTATTAAGCATATCCTTTTTCAGTGCGAAACACAAATTTTGATGCCCCGCCCTCATCATATAGTATTTCCAAAAGTCAAGATTTTTCCGTCTGTTGTTGGCTCAGGTCTTGGCATGGTCCCGGTCAAGTCATAAGTCAGTCGGATAAAACGTGTAGGAGAAGTGGGCAAAAGTATGCCCTCTGAAAATGTGCAAAAATCGTAAAAAATGGGACATTCAAAAATTCGTAGCTCACTTCCTGTTCATTTTAGCATATGGGTCCAAGAGACTTTTTTGTAGGTCTTTGGCTCCCTCATACACGTAAAAATTTTCGTAGATCTTGCTTAAACGTACAATCGGGGCTGCTTCGTTAAAAATTTCTAGGGGGCGCTATTGAGTCATTTTTGTAAAAATAGCACAATCAACAATAAAATATTGTTCATTTTACCAGGCCAGATGTGTGTGCCAAGTTTCATGAGTTTCTGCGCATGTTTAGACCCTCAAAACCGGCGTTGTTTTCTTGGCGAACAGTGCTTAGCCACGCCCACAGCGATTCGCGAAAACTCACAAACTTCGTGTTGTGACATCATGAAGGCCGAAACCCTCATCTGAGCAAATATGACGTTGGTCCAGTTAACGTGTTTGGAGAAAAACGTAGAAGAAAATTCGTAAGAAAAAAAATTGCCACTAGGTGGCGCTATCAGTAAGTTGAAATATAAGTTCATAGATGTCTTTTGGGCTGGACTCTCATCAAATGTGTGAAATTTTGAGAAGATAGGATCATCTCGGTCAAGTTAATGCAGCTTTTATTTTCACGAAAAATCTTCAGATTTTGCGTCACCGTAGCGGCCACGCCCTTTGGCGAAAAGTTACAATATTCGGTGTGGGGCATGATCAACATCTTTAGGCTTTTCTGACCAACTTTCAAATGGATCCCTTCAACAAGCTCAGCACAGTAGCTAAAAACGTAAAGTATGACATTTATTGTAACCACTAGGTGGCGCTATATGTATAACTGAATTTTATCATATAGATGTTTTCAGGCCGTGACTATTACGTTGCCTGAGAAGTTTGAGATTTTTTGGAGCTTGAACATGGGAGTTATTAAGCATTTGCTCTTTCTGGACAAATGAAATTTTAAAGGCAATATTTGATGCCCCGCCCCCGTCATATAGTATTTCAAAAAGGCAAGATGTTTTGCCCAGTTGTTCTCTCAGGTCTTGAGATGATAAATGCCAAGTTTGAAGTCAATTGGATGAAAAATGTTTGCAAAGGGGGAAAAAGCATGACCACAGTGAATGTGCCAAAATAGGCCAAAATTGGACATTAAAAAATTCATAGCTCACTTCCTGTACATTTTAGCTACATGGTCCCAATAGACTTTTTTGTGCGTCTCGGGGTGCTACACGTGCCTGCCAATTTTTGTGGCTCTAGCTCAAACGTGCCGGGCTTGGTTTTTATTTTTCTACGCTAGGGGGCGCTATCGAGTCGCATTGTTATGACGACTTAATAATATCAAATTTTTCGCCGGGCCTGAGGAGTGTACAAAGTTCGGTGAGTTTTCGTGAATGTTTAGGTACCCAAAATCGCGATCGTTTGCGGAGAATAAAGAAGAAGAAGAAGAAGAAGAAGAAGAAGAAGAAGAAGAAGAAGAAGAAGAAGAAGAATAATAATTTTTACAAAAACAATAGGGACCTCGCAGCGGTCGCTGCTCGGGCCCTAATAATAATAATAATTTTTACAAAAACAATAGGGACCTCGCAGCGGTCGCTGCTCGGGCCCTAACTAGAGCTGCGAGCAGCTATAAAGGGCCCTCGCAGCCCGGGCCACGTTGGGGTCCTTGCACGTTGGGGTACTTGCACGTTAGGGTACTGGCACGTTGGGGTACTGGCATATTGGAAGCAAAATTTCTTTGAAAATGGCATAATAAACGTTTACATGTAGAATATTTTTTTTGCCAGTGTGTGTCAAGCTCAACGGGTTTTGGTGATTGTTATGACCTGCAAAAATC
The DNA here is from genome assembly GCF_051991245.1 of Festucalex cinctus. Taxonomy (NCBI): domain Eukaryota; kingdom Metazoa; phylum Chordata; class Actinopteri; order Syngnathiformes; family Syngnathidae; genus Festucalex; species Festucalex cinctus. The sequence goes on from NC_135415.1 coordinate 1,382,201, forward strand.
AGCGTCCTTATTTATTTTTAGGCAATGAGTTGCCCTGATTGGTATTTTTTGTAAAAGTGTATATATACATCATCGCTCGTTGTACTCATTGCACAATGTTACTTTTATTGTCCAAAGGGGCAATCAAAAATGAATAAAACAAAATGGAAACATACATACGTTTGGATCGGTGTGAAGCCAGTGAACAATTTGAGTGGTGGAAACTAAAAGAATATTCATAAATGGCTTAGTCATCACACTTAGAATGAGTTTACATTTTTTTGTACAAAATACCGTATGTGTTTTTTTTTTTTTATATAAGCCTCAAGGGCTATGTGGCGCTGTATTTATAACTGAATGTTGTCATCGAGATACCTTCAGGCCTTGATTATAAGCATACATGTCAAGTGTGGGATTTTTTTTGGAGCATGTACCGTGGAGTTATTATGCATACCCTTCATTCACGATATTGCTTTTAATGTCCACAGAGGCTATCAAAAATAAATAAAAATATATATATGTTTGGATAAGTCTGATGCCAGTGAACATTTTGAGTGGTGGAAACTAAAAGAATATTCATAAATGACTTAGTTATCACACTTAGAATGAGTTTACATTTTTTGTACAAAATACCGTATGTGGGGTATTTTTTTTTATGCCTCAAGGGCTAGGTGACGCTGCATATATAACTGAATGTTGTCATAGAGATAGCTTCAGGCCTTGACGATAAACATACATGTCAAGTTTGGGATTTTTTGGAGCATGTACCGGGGAGTTATTAAGCATATCCTTTTTCAGTGCGAAACACAAATTTTGATGCCCCGCCCTCATCATATAGTATTTCGAAAGGTCAAGATTTTTCCCACTGTCGTTGGCTCAGGTCTTGACATGGTCCAGGTCAGGTCTTAACTCAGTCGGATGAAACGTGTAGGAGAAGTGGGCAAAAGTCTGCCCCCTGTGAATGTGCAAAAATCGTCAAAAATGGGACATTCAAAAATTCGTAGCTCACTTCCTGTTCATTTTAGTATATGGGTCCAAGAGACTTTTTTGTAGGTCTTGGGCTCCGTCATACACCTAAAAATATTCGTCGTTCTTGCTTAAACGTACAACCGGGGCTGCTTTGTTAAAAACTTCTAGGGGGCGCTATTGAGTCATTTTTTTAAAAATAGCACAATCAACAATAAAATATGGCTCATTTTACCAGGCCAGATGTGTGTGCCAAGTTTCATGAGTTTCTGTGCATGTTTAGACCCTCAAAACTGGCGTTGTTTTCTTGGCGAACAGCGCTTAGCCACACCCACAGCAATTCGCGAAAACTCACAAACTTCGTGTTGTGACATCATGAAGGCCGAAACCCTCATCTGAGCAAATATGAGGTAGGTCCAGTTAACGTGTTTGGAGAAAAACGTAGAAGAAAATTCGTAAGAAAAAAAATTGCCACTAGGTGGCGCTATCAGTTAGATGAAATATAAGTCAGTAGATGTCTTTAGGGCTGGACTCTCATCAAATGTGTGAAATTTTGAGAAGATAGGATCATCTCGGTCAAGTTAATGCAGCTTTTATTTTCACGAAAAATCTTCAGACTTTGCGTCACCGTAGCGGCCACGCCCTTTGGTGAAAAGTTACAATATTCGGTGTGGGGCATGATCAACATCTTAAGGCTTTTCTGACCAATTTTCAAATGGATCCCTTCAACAAGCTCAGCACAGTAGCTAAAAACGTAAAGTATGACATTTATTGTAACCACTAGGTGGCGCTATATGTATAACTGAATTTTATCATATAGATGTTTTCAGGCCGTGACTATTACGTTGCCTGAGAAGTTTGAGATTTTTTGGAGCTTGAACATGGGAGTTATTAAGCATTTGCTCTTTCTGGACAAATGAAATTTTAAAGGCAATATTTGATGCCCCGCCCCCGTCATATAGTATTTCAAAAAGGCAAGATGTTTTGCCCAGTTGTTCTCTCAGGTCTTAAGATGATAAATGCCAAGTTTGAAGTCAATTGGATGAAAAATGTTTGCAAAGGGGGAAAAAGCATGACCACAGTGAATGTGCCAAAATAGGCCAAAATTGGACGTAAAAAAATTCATAGCTCACTTCCTGTACATTTTAGCTACATGGTCCCAATAGACTTTTTTGTGCGTCTCGGGGTGCTACACGTGCCTGCCAATTTTTGTTGCTCTAGCTCAAACGTGCCGGGCTTGGTTTTTATTTTTCTACGCTAGGGGGCGCTATCGAGTCGCATTGTTATGACGACTTAATAATATCAAATTTTTCGCCGGGCCTGAGGAGTGTGCAAAGTTCGGTGAGTTTTCGTGAATGTTTAGGTACCCAAAATCGCGATCGTTTGCGGAGAATAAAGAAGAAGAAGAAGAAGAAGAAGAAGAAGAAGAATAATAACTAGAGCTGCGAGCAGCTATAAAGGGCCCTCGCAGCCCGGGCCACGTTGGGGTCCTTGCACGTTGGGGTACTTGCACGTTGGGGTACTGGCACGTTGGGGTACTGGCATATTGGAAGCAAAATTTCTTTGAAAATGGCATAATAAACGTTTACATGTAGAATATTTTTTTTTCCAGTGTCTGTCAAGCTCAACGGATTTTGGTGATTGTTAAGACCTGCAAAAATCAGCGTCCTTATTTATTTTTAGGCAATGAGTTGCCCTGATTGGTATTTTTTTGTAAAAGTGTATATACACATCATCGCTCGTTGTACTCATTGCACAATGTTTACTTTTATTGTCCAAAGGGGCAATCAAAAATGAATAAAACAAAATGGAAACGTACATACGTTTGGATCGGTGTGAAGCCAGTGAACAATTTGAGTGGTGGAAACTAAAAGAATATTCATAAATGACTTAGTTATCACACTTAGAATGAGTGTACATTTTTTGTACAAAATACCGTATGTGGGGTATTTTTTTAATTTTTTTTATATAAGCCTCAACGGCTAGGTGGCGCTGTATTTATAACTGAATGTTGTCATAGAGATACCTTCAGGCCTTGATTATAAGCATACATGTCAAGTGTGGGATTTTTTGGAGCATGTATCGGGGAGTTATTAAGCATATCCTTTTTCAGTGCGAAACACAAATTTTGATGCCCCGCCCTCATCATATAGTATTTCCAAAAGTCAAGATTTTTCCGTCTGTTGTTGGCTCAGGTCTTGGCATGGTCCCGGTCAAGTCATAAGTCAGTCGGATAAAACGTGTAGGAGAAGTGGGCAAAAGTATGCCCTCTGAAAATGTGCAAAAATCGTAAAAAATGGGACATTCAAAAATTCGTAGCTCACTTCCTGTTCATTTTAGCATATGGGTCCAAGAGACTTTTTTGTAGGTCTTTGGCTCCCTCATACACGTAAAAATTTTCGTAGATCTTGCTTAAACGTACAATCGGGGCTGCTTCGTTAAAAATTTCTAGGGGGCGCTATTGAGTCATTTTTGTAAAAATAGCACAATCAACAATAAAATATTGTTCATTTTACCAGGCCAGATGTGTGTGCCAAGTTTCATGAGTTTCTGCGCATGTTTAGACCCTCAAAACCGGCGTTGTTTTCTTGGCGAACAGTGCTTAGCCACGCCCACAGCGATTCGCGAAAACTCACAAACTTCGTGTTGTGACATCATGAAGGCCGAAACCCTCATCTGAGCAAATATGACGTTGGTCCAGTTAACGTGTTTGGAGAAAAACGTAGAAGAAAATTCGTAAGAAAAAAAATTGCCACTAGGTGGCGCTATCAGTAAGTTGAAATATAAGTTCATAGATGTCTTTTGGGCTGGACTCTCATCAAATGTGTGAAATTTTGAGAAGATAGGATCATCTCGGTCAAGTTAATGCAGCTTTTATTTTCACGAAAAATCTTCAGATTTTGCGTCACCGTAGCGGCCACGCCCTTTGGCGAAAAGTTACAATATTCGGTGTGGGGCATGATCAACATCTTTAGGCTTTTCTGACCAACTTTCAAATGGATCCCTTCAACAAGCTCAGCACAGTAGCTAAAAACGTAAAGTATGACATTTATTGTAACCACTAGGTGGCGCTATATGTATAACTGAATTTTATCATATAGATGTTTTCAGGCCGTGACTATTACGTTGCCTGAGAAGTTTGAGATTTTTTGGAGCTTGAACATGGGAGTTATTAAGCATTTGCTCTTTCTGGACAAATGAAATTTTAAAGGCAATATTTGATGCCCCGCCCCCGTCATATAGTATTTCAAAAAGGCAAGATGTTTTGCCCAGTTGTTCTCTCAGGTCTTGAGATGATAAATGCCAAGTTTGAAGTCAATTGGATGAAAAATGTTTGCAAAGGGGGAAAAAGCATGACCACAGTGAATGTGCCAAAATAGGCCAAAATTGGACATTAAAAAATTCATAGCTCACTTCCTGTACATTTTAGCTACATGGTCCCAATAGACTTTTTTGTGCGTCTCGGGGTGCTACACGTGCCTGCCAATTTTTGTGGCTCTAGCTCAAACGTGCCGGGCTTGGTTTTTATTTTTCTACGCTAGGGGGCGCTATCGAGTCGCATTGTTATGACGACTTAATAATATCAAATTTTTCGCCGGGCCTGAGGAGTGTACAAAGTTCGGTGAGTTTTCGTGAATGTTTAGGTACCCAAAATCGCGATCGTTTGCGGAGAATAAAGAAGAAGAAGAAGAAGAAGAAGAAGAAGAAGAAGAAGAAGAAGAAGAAGAAGAAGAAGAAGAAGAATAATAATAATAATAATTTTTACAAAAACAATAGGGACCTCGCAGCGGTCGCTGCTCGGGCCCTAATAATAATAATAATTTTTACAAAAACAATAGGGACCTCGCAGCGGTCGCTGCTCGGGCCCTAACAAGAGCTGCGAGCAGCTATAAAGGGCCCTCGCAGCCCGGGCCACGTTGGGGTCCTTGCACGTTGGGGTACTTGCACGTTAGGGTACTGGCACGTTGGGGTACTGGCATATTGGAAGCAAAATTTCTTTGAAAATGGCATAATAAACGTTTACATGTAGAATATTTTTTTTGCCAGTGTGTGTCAAGCTCAACGGGTTTTGGTGATTGTTATGACCTGCAAAAATCAGCGTCCTTATTTATTTTTAGGCAATGAGTTGCCCTGATTGGTATTTTTTGTAAAAGTGTATATATACATCATCGCTCGTTGTACTCATTGCACAATGTTACTTTTATTGTCCAAAGGGGCAATCAAAAATGAATAAAACAAAATGGAAACATACATACGTTTGGATCGGTGTGAAGCCAGTGAACAATTTGAGTGGTGGAAACTAAAAGAATATTCATAAATGACTTAGTTATCACACTTAGAATGAGTTTACATTTTTTGTAGAAAACACCGTATGTTTTTTTTATTTTTTATATATTATGCCTCAAGGGCAAGGTGGCGCTGTATTTATAACTGAATGTTGTCATAGAGATACCTTCAGGCCTTGATTATAAGCATATATGTCAAGTGTGGGATTTTTTTTGGAGCATGTACCGTGGAGTTATTATGCATATCCTTCATTCACGATATTGCTTTTAATGTCCACAGAGGCTATCAAAAATAAATAAAAAAATATATATGTTTGGATAAGTCTGATGCCAGTGAACATTTTGAGTGGTGGAAACTAAAAGAATATTCATAAATGACTTAGTTATCACACTTAGAATGAGTTTACATTTTTTGTACAAAATACCGTATGTGGGGTATTTCTTTTTTATGCCTCAAGGGCTAGGTGACGCTGCATATATAACTGAATGTTGTCATAGAGATACCTTCAGGCCTTGACGATAAACATACATGTCAAGTTTGGGATTTTTTGGAGCATGTACCTGGGAGTTATTAAGCGTAGCCTTCATTCACGATATTGCTTTTAATGTCCATAGAGGCTAACAAAAATACATAAAACTAAATAACAAAAATATGTATGTTTGGTTAGGTCTGATGCCAGTGAACATTTTGAGTGGTGGAAAGTAAAAGAATATTCATAAATTACTTCGTGATCACACTGAGAATGAGTTTACAATTTTTGTAAAAATACCGTAAGTGGGGTATTTTTTTTTCATGCCTCAAGGGCTAGGTGGCGCTGCATATATAAGTGAATGTTGTCATAGAGATAGCTTCAGGCCTTGACTATAAACATACATGTCAAGTTTGGGATTTTTTGGAGCATGTACCGGAGAGTTATTAAGCATATAATTTTTCATTGCGAAATACAAGTTTTGATGCCCCGCCCTCATCATATAGTATTTAGAAAAGTCAAGATTTTTCTCCCTGTCGTTGGCTCAGGTCTTGACATAGCCCAGGTCAAGTCTGAAGTCAGTCGGATGAAACGTGTAGGAGAAGTGGGCAAAAGTATGCCCCCTGTAAATGTGCTAAAATCGTAAAAAATGGGACATTCAAAAATTCGTAGCTCACTTCCTGTTCATTTTAGCATATGGGTCCAAGAGACTTTTTTGTAGGTCTTGGGCTCCCTCATACACCTGAAAATATTCGTCGTTCTTGCTTAAACGTACAACCGGGGCTGCCTCATTAAAATTTTCTAGGGGGCGCTATTGAGTCATTTTTGTAAAAATAGCACAATCCAGGATAAAATATCGCTCATTTTGCCAGGCCAGATGTGTGTGCCAAGTTTCATGCGTTTCTATGCCGGTTTAGGCCCTCAAAATTGGTGTGGTTTTCTTGGCGAACAGCGCTTAGCCACGCCCACAGCGATTCGCGAAAACTCACAAACTTCGTGTTGTGACATCATGAAGACCGAAACCCTCATCTGAGCAAATATGAGGTAGGTGCAGTTAATGTGGTTGGAGAAAAACATTGAAGTAAAATCGTAAGAAAAAAAATTGCCAGAAGGTGGCGCTATCAGTAAGATGAAATATAAGTTCGTAGATGTCTTAGGGGCTGGACTCTCATCAAATGTGTGAAATTTTGAGAAGATAGGATTACCTGGGTCAAGTAAAAGTAGCTTTTATTGCCACGAAAAATTACCAGACTTTGCGGCACCGTAGCGGCCACGCCCTTTGGCGAAAAGTTACAATATTCGATGTGGGGCATGATCAACATCTTAAGGCTTGTCTGACCAATTTTCAACTGGATCCCTTCAAAGAGCTTGGCACAGTAGCTAAAAACGTAAAGTATGACATTTATTGTCACCACTAGGTGGCGCTATATATATAACAGAATTGTATCATATAGATGTTTTCAGGCCGTGACTAGTAAGTTGCGTGAGAAGTTTGAGATTTTTTGGAGCTTGTTCATGGGAGTTATTCAGCATTTTGTCTTTCTGGACAAATTAAATTTTAAAATCAATATTTGATGCCCCGCCCCCGTCATATAGTATTCCAAAAAGTCAAGATATTTTGCCCAGTTGTTGTCTTGGGTCTTGAGATGATACATGGCAAGTTTGAAGTCAACTGGCTGAAAAATATTTGCAAAGGGGGAAAAAGTATGACCACAGTGAATGTGCCAAAATGGGCCAAAATTGGACATTCAAAAATTCATAGCTCACTTCCTGTACATTTTAGGAAATGGCTTCCACTGACTTTTTTGTGCGTCTCGGGGTGCTACACGTGCCTGGCAATTTTCGTAGCTCTAGGTCAAACGGGCCGGGATTGGTTTTTATTTTTCTACGCTAGGGGGCGCTATAGAGTCGCATTGTTATGGCAACTACATAATATCAAATTTTTCGCCGGGCCCGAAGAGACTGCAAAGTTTGGTGAGTTTTCGTAAATGTTTAGGCCCTCAAAAATGCGATCGTTTACGGAGAAGAAGAAGAAGAAGAATTCTTACAAAAACAAGAGGGACCTCGCAGCGGTCGCTGCTCGGGCCCTAACTAGAGCTGCGAGCAGCTATAAAGGGCCCTCGCAGCCCGGGCCACGTTGGGGTCCTTGCACGTTGGGGTACTTGCACGTTGGGGTACTGGCACGTTGGGGTACTGGCATATTGGAAGCAAAATTTCTTTGAAAATGGCATAATAAACGTTTACATGTAGAATATTTTTTTTGCCAGTGTCTGTCAAGCTCAACGGATTTTGGTGATTGTTAAGACCTGCAAAAATCAGCGTCCTTTTTTATTTTTAGGCAATGAGTTGCCCTGATTGGTATTTTTTGTAAAAGTGTATATATACATCATCGCTCGTTGTACTCATTGCACAATGTCACTTTTATTGTCCAAAGGGGCAATCAAAAATGAATAAAACAAAATGGAAACGTACATACGTTTGGATCGGTGTGAAGCCAGTGAACAATTTGAGTGGTGGAAACTAAAAGAATATTCAGAAATGACTTAGTCATCACACTTAGAATGAGTTTACATTTTTTGTACAAAATACCGTATGTGGGGTATTTTTTTTTCATGCCTCAAGGGCTAGGTGGCGCTGCATATATAACTGAATGTTGTCATAGAGATAACTTCAGGCCTTGACGATAAACATACATGTCAAGTTTGGGATTTTTTGGAGCATGTACCGGGGAGTTATCAAGCATATCCTTTTTCATTGCGAAACACAAATTTTGATGCCCCGCCCTCATCATATAGTATTTCGAAAAGTCAAAATTTTTCCCCCTGTCGTTGGCTCAGGTCTTGACATGGTCCAGGCCAAGTCTTAACTCAGTCGGATGAAACGTGTAGGAGAGGTGGGCAAAAGTCTGCCCCCTGTGAATGTGCAAAAATCGTCAAAAATGGGACATTCAAAAATTCGTAGCTCACTTCCTGTTCATTTTAGCATATGGGTACAAGAGACTTTTTTGTAGGTCTTGGGCTCCCTCATACACCTGAAAATATTCGTCGTTCTTGCTTAAACGTACAACCGGGGCTGCTTCGTTAAAAATTTCGAGGGGGCGCTATTGAGTCATTTTTGTAAAAATAGCACAATCAACAATAAAATATTGCTCATTTTACCAGGCCAGATGTGTGTGCCAAGTTTCAGGAGTTTCTGTGCATGTTTAGACCCTCAAAACTGGCGTTGTTTTCTTGGCGAACAGCGCTTAGCCACGCCCACAGCAATTCGCGAAAACTCACAAACTTCGTGTTGTGACATCATGAAGGCCGAAACCCTCATCTGAGCAAATATGAGGTAGGTCCAGTTAACGTGTTTGGAGAAAAACGTAGAAGAAAATTCGTAAGAAAAAAAATTGCCACTAGGTGGCGCTATCAGTTAGATGAAATGTAAGTTAGTAGATGTCTTTAGAGCTGGACTCTCATCAAGTGTGTGAAATTTTGAGAAGATAGGATCATCTCGGTCAAGTTAATGCAGCTTTTATTGTCACGAAAAATCTTCAGACTTTGCGTCACCGTAGCGGCCACGCCCTTTGGCGAAAAGTTACAATATTCGGTGTGGGGCATCATCAACATCTTAAGGCTTTTCTGACCAATTTTCAACTGGATCCCTTCAACGAGCTCAGCACAGTAGCTAAAAACGTAAAGTATGACATTTATTGTAACCACTAGGTGGCGCTATATGTATAACTGAATTTTGTCATATAGATGTTTTCAGGCCGTGACTATTACGTTGCCTGAGAAGTTTGAGATTTTTTGGAGCTTGTACATGGGAGTTATTCAGCATTTGCTCTTTCTGGACAAATGAAATTTTAAAGGCAATATTTGATGCCCCGCCCCCGTCATATAGTATTTCGAAAAGGCAAGACTTTTTGCCCAGCTGTTCTCTTAGGTCTTGAGATGATAAATACCAAGTTTGAAGTCAATGGGATGAAAAATGTTTGCATAGGGGGAAAAAGCATGACCACAGTGAATGTGCCAAAATAGGCCAAAATTGGACATTAAAAAATTCATAGCTCACTTCCTGTACATTTTAGCTACATGGTCCCAATAGACTTTTTTGTGCGTCTCGGGGTGCTACACGTGCCTGCCAATTTACGTTGCTCTAGCTCAAACGTGCCGGGCTTGGTTTTTATTTTTCTATGCTAGGGGGCGCTATAGAGTCGCGTTGTTATAACGACTTCATAATATCAAATTTTTCGCCGGACCTGAGGAGTGTGCAAAGTTCGGTGAGTTTTCGTGAATATTTAGGTACCCAAAATCGCGATTGTTTGCGGAGAATAAAGAAGAAGAAGAAGAAGAAGAAGAAGAAGAATAACTAGAGCTGCGAGCAGCTATAAAGGGCCCTCGCAGCCCGGGCCACGTTGGAGTCCTTGCACGTTGGGGTACTTGCACGTTAGGGTACTGGCACGTTGGGGTACTGGCATATTGGAAGCAAAATTTCTTTGAAAATGGCATAATAAACGTTTACATGTAGAATATTTTTTTTGCCAGTGTGTGTCAAGCTCAACGGGTTTTGGTGATTGTTAAGACATGCAAAAATCAGCGTCCTTTTTTATTTTTAGGCAATGAGTTGCCCTGATTGGTATTTTTTTGTAAAAGTGTATATACACATCATCGCTCGTTGTACTCATTGCACAATGTTACTTTTATTATCTAAAGGGGCAATCAAAAATGAATAAAACAAAATGGAAACGTACATACGTTTGGATCGGTGTGAAGCCAGTGAACAATTTGAGTGGTGGAAACTAAAAGAATATTCAGAAATGACTTAGTCATCACACTTAGAATGAGTTTACATTTTTTTGTACAAAATACCGTATGTGGGTTTTTTTTTATATAAGCCTCAAGGGCTAGGTGGCGCTGTATTTATAACTGAATGTTGTCATCGAGATACCTTCAGGCCTTGATTATAAGCATACATGTAAAATGTGGGATTTTTTTTGGAGCATGTACCGTGGAGTTATTAAGCATATCCTTCATTCACGATATTGCTTTTAATGTCCACAGAGGCTATCAAAAATAAATAAAAATATATATATGTTTGGATAAGTCTGATGCCAGTGAACATTTTGAGTGGTGGAAACTAAAAGAATATTCATAAATGACTTAGTTATCACACTTAGAATGAGTTTACATTTTTTGTACAAAATACCGTATGTGGGGTATTTTTTTTTTATGCCTCAATGGCTAGGTGGCGCTGCATATATAACTGAATGTTGTCATAGAGATAGCTTCAGGCCTTGACGATAAACATACATGTCAAGTTTGGGATTTTTGGAGCATGTACCGGGGAGTTATTAAGCATATCCTTTTTCAGTGCGAAACACAAATTTTGATGCCCCGCGCTCATCATATAGTATTTCCAAAAGTCAAGATTTTTCCGTCTGTTGTTGGCTCAGGTCTTGGCATGGTCCAGGTCAAGTCATAAGTCAGTCGGATAAAACATGTAGGAGAAGTGGGCAAAAGTATGCCCCCTGAAAATGTGCAAAAATCGTCAAAAATGGGACATTCAAAAATTCGTACCTCACTTCCTGTTCATTTTAGCATATGGGTCCAAGAGACTTTTTTGTAGGTCTTTGGCTCCCTCATACACGTAAACATTTTCGTAGATCTTGCTTAAACGTAGAATCGGGGCTGCTTCGTTAAAAATTTCTAGGGGGCGCTATTGAGTCATTTTTGTAAAAATAGTACAATCAACAATAAAATATTGTTCATTTTGCCAGGCCAGATGTGTGTGCCAAGTTTCATGAGTTTCTGCGCATGTTTAGACCATCAAAACTAGCGTTGTTTTCTTGGCGAACAGTGCTTAGCCACGCCCACAGCGATTCGCGAAAACTCACAAACTTCGTGTTGTGACATCATGAAGGCCGAAACCCCCATCTGAGCAAATATGAGGTTGGTCCAGTTAACGTGTTTGGAGAAAAATGTACAAGAAAATTCGTAAGAAAAAAAATTGCCACTAGGTGGCGCTATCAGTTAGATGAAATATAAGTTCGTAGATGTCTTTAGGGCTGGACTCTCATCAAATGTGTGAAATTTTGAGAAGATAGGATCATCTCGGTCAAGTTCATGCAGCTTTTATTGTCACGAAAAATCTTCAGACTTTGCGTCACCGTAGCGGCCACGCCCTTTGGCGAAAAGTTACAATATTCGGTGTGGGGCATCATCAACATCTTAAGGCTTTTCTGACCAATTTTCAACTGGATCCCTTCAACGAGCTCAGCACAGTAGCTAAAAACGTAAAGTATGACATTTATTGTAACCACTAGGTGGCGCTATATGTATAACTGAATTTTTTCATATAGGTGTTTTCAGGCCGTGACTATTACGTTGCCTGAGAAGTTTGAGATTTTTTGGAGCTTGTACATGGGAGTTATTCAGCATTTGCTCTTTCTGGACAAATGAAATTTTAAAGGCAATATTTGATGCCCCGCCCCCGTCATATAGTATTTCGAAAACGCAAGATTTTTTGCCTAGTTTTTCTCTTAAGTCTTGAGATGATAAATGCCAAGTTTGAAGTCAATTGGATGAAAAATGTTTGCATAGGGGGAAAAAGCATGACCACAGTGAATGTGCCAAAATAGGCCAAAATTGGACATAAAAAAATTCATAGCTCACTTCCTGTACATTTTAGCTACATGGTCCCAATAGACTTTTTTGTGCGTCTCGGGGTGCTACACGTGCCTGCCAATTTTCGTTGCTCTAGCTCAAACGTGCCGGGCTTGGTTTTTATTTTTCTACGCTAGGGGGCGCTATAGAGTCGCGTTGTTATAACGACTTCATAATATCAAATTTTTCGCCGGACCTGAAGAGTGTGCAAAGTTCGGTGAGTTTTCGTGAATGTTTAGGTACCCAAAATCGCGATTGTTTGCGGAGAATAAAGAATAATAATAACTAGAGCTGCGAGCAGCTATAAAGGGCCCTCGCAACCCGGGCCACGTTGGGGTATTTGCACGTCGGGGTACTGGCATGTTGGGGTACTGTCAAATAGGAAACCATCTAAATTTTAAACGTTTTAGCCATGCTTTGTGTTTGTAAAGTTTCATGGAAAGGCCAAAAATGATGCACAATTAACAAAATAAAATCAAAATGGATTGGCACATGGCTATATAGAATACTTTTTGAATATATTAGGCATGCCTGCCAATATTCACACATCTAGCGGAATCATATAATCGGAAAGACTTCATAAAAATGTCTAGAGGGCGCTATTGAAGCATTTATTGCAAATTTAATAAGAAATCTCTAAAATATTCATGCTTATGACAAGCCTGATGTGTGTGTAAAGTTTCATGAGTTTTTGCACATGTTTAGACCCCCCAAAAAAAAGCAGCATTTTACTTGGCAAACAATGCATCGCCATGAAACGGCGTGGGACAAAATAAATAACTTTCGATAACTTTGTATCTTGAACATCTTAAGATGAAGCACACCAAGTTTGAAGACAGTCGGATAAATTTTGTAGGAGGAGTTCGTTAAAATATGACCCCTAAAAAAGGCCACAAAAAATGGCTACAAATCCCAACGTAAATCAAAATGGCGGACTTCCTGTTTGATGGTTCCAAGAGACTATATTGTACATCGTGGGCTCTTATGTATGCCTCTAAATTATCATAGCGCTAGGTGAAACGTACAACCGGGAATGCTTCGTTAAAGAGGAGTTTTTTACCTCAAAATGTGATGACCGGCCCTTACGGGACTTCCTGTTGGGTTTAGCACATGGCACCAAGAGACTTTTTTGTACATTGTGGGCTGTTAAATTTGTCTCCAAATTTTCGTAGCTCTCGCTGCTTCGTACAACTTTGAATGCTTCATTAAGAGGGAATTTTTTCCTTTGCAAACTGTGCATGCCACGGCAACAGCGTGCGACGAAATAAAAAGCTTTCAATAACTTTTCATCTTCAACATTTTAAGATGAATCACACCAAGTTTGGAGATGATCGGATAAACTCTGTAGGAGGAGTTCGTTAAAATAAGACCCCTATGAAATGGCCCAAAAAATGGCAACACGTTCCAAAGTAAATCAAACTGGCGGACTTCCTGTTCGGTTTAGCATATGGTTCAAAAAGAGTTTTTTGTACCTTGAGGGCTGTTACATATGTCTTCAAATGTTGGTAACTCTAGGTGAAATGTACAGCCGGGAATGCTTCATTAAATAAGAATTTTGAAACACAAAATTTGATGCCTCGCCTCTGGCGGACTTCCTGTTAGGTTTAGCATATGGTTCAAAAAGAGTTTTTTGTAGATCATAGTCTGTTACATATGTGTACCAATTTTCGTGGCTCTCAATTAAACGTACCACGGCAATGCTTTGTTAAGTAAGAATTTTGAAACTGTAAATTTGATGCCCCGCCACCGTCATATAGTATGTCAAAAACTTTAGATTTTTTACCATGATGTTGTCCCAGGTGTTGAGATGGTACAGCCCAAGTTTGAAGTCAATCGGGTTAACCGTGTAGGAGAAGCGGGCAAAAGTATGACCCCTGTAAATGTGCAAAAATGGGCCAAAATTGGACATTCAAATACTCATACCTCACTTCCTGTCTATTTTAGGGTACACAAATCAAAGAGGTTTTTGTTCATCTGGATGTGCTACAGGTGCCACACAATTTTCGTAGCCATAGGACAATCGTAGCGGGACAGGGATCCGTTAACCCTATGTAGGTGGCGCTACAGAGCCATTTTTCATGTATCATGTATGGCGACTTTAAAATATCAAATTTTTCGCCAGGCCCGATCTCCGTGTAAAGTTTGGTGAGTTTTCGTTCATGTTTAGTGCCTCAAAAATGTGGTTGTTTGCGGAAAAGAATAATAACAAAGAAAAAGAAGAAGAAGAATAATAATAAGAATTCCTTCAGGAACAATAGGGACCTCGCAGCGGTCGCTGCTCGGGCCCTAATAACTAGAGCTGCGAGCAGCTATAAAGGGCCCTCGCAACCCGGGCCACGTTGGGGTATTTGCACGTCGGGGTAATGGCATGTTGGGGTACTGTCAAATAGGAAACCATCTAAATTGTAAACGTTTTTGCCATGCTTTGTGTTTGTAAAGTTTCATGGAAAGGCCAAAAATGATGCACAATTAACAAAATAAAATCAAAATGGATTGGCACATGGCTATATAGAATACTTTTTGAATATATTCGGCATGCCTGCCAATATTCACACATCTAGCTGAATCATATAAACGGAAAGACTTCATAAAAATGCCTAAAGGGCGCTATTGAGCCATTTATTACAATTGCACAACAAATATCTAAATAAAATATTCATGTTCCAGACATGTCTGGTGTGTGTGCAAAGTTTTGTGAGTTTTCGCCCATATTTAGACTCTCAAAGAAGCATTTTTCTTCACAAACAATGCATGGCTAGAGCAAAGGCGTGTGACAAAATAAAAAAATTCAATAACTTTTCATCTTAAATATCTTAAGATGAAACACGCCAAAGAATGAAGACGATCTGATAAGTTCTGTTGAAAATATGACCCCTAGAAAAGGCCCCAAAAAATGGCTACAAATACCAAAGTAAATCCAAATGGCAGACTTCCTGTTTGATTCAGCATATGGCTTTAGAAACCTTTTTGTAAGTCTTAGGCTGATAGGTATCCCAATTTTTACAAATCTAGGTGAATCATAAAATACAAAACATTTGCAAAAGCTTCATAAAAATGTCTAGAGGGCGCTATTGAACCATGTATTGCAAATTGAATAAGAAATCTCTAAAATATTCATGCTTATGACAAGCCTGATGTGTGTGTAAAGTTTCATGAGTTTTTGCACATGTTTAGACCAAAAAAAAACCCATTATTTTACTTGGCAAACAATGCATCACCATGACAATGGCGTGCGACAAAATAAATAACTTTGATAACTTTGCATCTTAAACATCTTAAGATGAAGCACACCAAGTTTAAAGACAGTCGGATAAATTTTGTAGGAGGAGTCCGTTAAAATATGACCCCGAAAAAAGGCCACAAAAAATGGCTACAAATCCCAACGTAAATCAAAATGGCGGACTTCCTGTTTGGTTTAGCAGATGGTTCCAAGAGACTTTTTTGTACATCGTGGGCTCTTATGTATGCCTCTAAATTATCATAGCGCTAGGTGAAACGTACAACCGGGAATGCTTCGTTAAAGATTTTTTTAGCTCAAAATGTGATGCCCGGCCCCTACGGGACTTCCTGTTGGGTTTAGCACATGGCACCAAGAGACTTTTTTGTACATCGTGGGCTGTTACATGTGTCTCCAAATTTTCGTAGCTCTAGGCTGCTTCGTACAACTGGGAATGCTTCATTAAGAAGGAATTTTTTCCTTTGCAAACTGTGCATGCTACGGCAACAGCGTGCGACGAAATAAAAAGCTTTCAATAACTTTTCATCTTCAACGTCTTAAGATGAATCACACAAAGTTTGGAGATGATCGGATAAACTCTGTAGGAGGAGTTCGTTAAAATAAGACCCCTATGAAATGGCCCAAAAAATGGCAACACGTTCCAAAGTAAATCAAAATGGCGGACTTCCTGTTCGGTTTAGCATATGGTTCAAAAAGAGTTTTTTGTACCTTGAGGGCTGTTACATATGTCTTAAAATTTTGGTAACTCTAGGTGAAATGTACAGCCGGGAATGCTTCATTAAGTAAGAATTTTGAAACACAAAATTTGATGCCTCGCCTCTGGCGGACTTCCTGTTAGGTTTAGCATATGGCACCAACAGGCTTTTTTGTAGATCATAGTCTGTTACATATGTGTACCAATTTTCGTAGCTCTAGACTAAACGTACCACCGGCAATGCTTCGTTAAGTAAGAATTTTGAAACTGTAAATTTGATGCCCCGCCACCGTCATATAGTATGTCAAAAACTTTAGATTTTTTTACCATGATGTTGTCCCAGGTGTTGAGATGGTACAGCCCAAGTTTGAAGTCAATCGGGTTAACCGTGTAGGAGAAGCGGGCAAAAGTATGACCCCTGTAAATGTGCAAAAATGGGCCAAAATTGGACATTCAAATACTCATACCTCACTTCCTGTCTATTTTAGGGTACACATATCAAAGAGGTTTTTGTTCATCTGGATGTGCTACAGGTGCCACACAATTTTCGTAGCCATAGGACAATCGTAGCAGGACAGGGATCCGTTAAACCTATGTAGGTGGCGCTACAGAGCCATTTTTCTGTTATCATGTATGGCGACTTTAAAATATCAAATTTTTCGCCAGACCCGATCTGCGTGTAAAGTTTGGTGAGTTTTCGTTCATGTTTAGTGCCTCAAAAATGTGGTTGTTTGCGGAAAAGAATAATAACAAAGTACTAGAGCTGCGAGCAGCTATAAAGATCCCTCGCAACCCGGGCCACGTTGGGGTATTTGCACGTCGGGGTACTGGCATGTTGGGGTACTGTCAAATAGGAAACCATCTAAATTGTAAACGTTTTTGCCATGCTTTGTGTTTTTAAAGTTTCATGGAAAGGCCAAAAACGATGCACAATTAACAAAATAAAATCAAAATGGATTGGCACATGGCTATATAGAATACTTTTTGAATATATTCGGCATGCCTGCCAAAATTCACACATCTAGCTGAATCATATAATCGGAAAGACTTCATAAAAATGTCTAGAGGG
Organism: Festucalex cinctus; assembly: GCF_051991245.1. NCBI lineage: Eukaryota > Metazoa > Chordata > Actinopteri > Syngnathiformes > Syngnathidae > Festucalex > Festucalex cinctus. The sequence continues at coordinate 1,399,550 of NC_135415.1, forward strand.
CGCTATTGAGCCATTTATTACAAATTGCACAACAAATCTCTAAATAAAATATTCATGTTCCAGACAGGTCTGGTGTGTGTGCAAAGTTTTGTGAGTTTTCACCCATATTTAGACTCTCAAAAAAGCATTTTTCTTCACAAACAATGCATGGCTACAGCAAAGGCGTGTGACAAAATAAAAAAATTCAATAACTTTTCATCTTAAATATCTTAAGATGAAACACGCCAAAGAATGAAGACGATCTGATAAGTTCTGTTGAAAATATGACCCCTATAAAAGGCCCCAAAAAATGGCTACAAATACCAAAGTAAATCAAAATTGCAGACTTCCTTTTTGATTCAGCATATGGCTTTAGGAACCTTTTTGTAAGTCTTAGGCTGATAGGTATCCCAATTTTTACAAATCTAGCTGAATCATAAAACACAAAACATTTGCAAAAGCTTCATAAGAATGTCTAGAGGGCGCTATTGAACCATTTATTGCAAATTGAATAAGAAATCTCTAAAATATTCATGCTGATGACAAGCCTGATGTGTGTGTAAAGTTTCATGAGTTTTTGCACATGTTTAGACCCAAAAAAAAAAGCAGCATTTTACTTGGCAAACAATGCATCGCCATGACAACGGCGTGCGACAAAATCAATAACTTTCGATAACTTTGCATCTTAAACATCTTAAGATGAAGCACACCAAGTTTAAAGACAGTCGGATAAATTTTGTAGGAGGAGTTCGTTAAAATATGACCCCTAAAAAAGGCCACAAAAAATGGCTACAAATCCCAACGTAAATCAAAATGGTGGACTTCCTGATTGGTTTAGCATATGGCTCCAAGAGACTTTTTTGTACATCCTGAGCTCTTATGTTTGCCTGCAAATTATCATAGCTTTAGGTGAAACGTACAACCAGGAATGCTTTGTCTGTTTAATCAAAACGCAAAATATGGTGTGCAATTCCCATGCATTGCTATGGCAACAGCGTGTGACAAAATAAAAAACTTTCGATTACTTTGCATCTTAAACATCTTAAGATGAAACATACCAAGTTTGAAGACAGTCGGATAAATTTTGTAGGAGGGGTTCGTTAAAATATGACCCCTGAAAAAGGCCACAAAAAATGGCAACAAATCCCATCATAAATCAAAATGGCGGACTTCCTGTTTGGTTTAGCACATGGTTCCAAGAGACTTTTTTGTACATCGTGGGCTCTTATGTATGCCTGCAAATTATCATAGCGCTAGGTGAAACGTACAACCGGGAATGCTTCGTTAAAGAGGAATTTTTTAGCTCAAAATGTGATGCCCGGCCCCTGGGGGACTTCCTGTTGCGTTTAGCACATGGCACCAAGAGACATTTTTGTACATCCTGGGCTGTTACATATGTCTACAATTTTTCGTCGCTCTAGCTGCTTCGTACAACTGGGAATGCTTCATTAAGAAGGATTTTTTTCCTTTGCAAAAAGTGCATGCCACGATAACAGCGTGTGACGAAATAAAAAACTTTCAATAACTTTTCATTTTCAACATCTTAAGATGAATCACACCAAGTTTGAAGATGATCGGATAAACTCTGTAGGAGCAGTTTGTTAAAATATGACTCCTATGAAATGGCCAAAAAAAAATGGCAACACATTCCAAAGTAAATCAAAATGGCGGACGTCCTGTTAGGTTTAGCATATGGTTCAAAAAGAGTTTTTTGTACCTCGAGGGCTGTTATATACCTCTACAAATTTTGGTAACTCTAGGTGAAACGTACAGCCGGGTATGCTTTGTTAAAGAGGAGTTTTTTTTAGCTCAAAATGTGATGCCCGGCCCCTGGGGGACTTCCTGTTGGGTTTAGCACAGGGCACCAAGAGACTTTTTTGTACATCTTGGGCTGTTACATATGTCTACAAATTTTCGTAGCTCTAGCTGCTTCGTACAACTGGCAATGCTTCTTTAAGGATACTTTTTTTCCTTTGCAAACAGTGCATGCCATGACAACAGCGTGCGACGAAATACAAAGCTTTCAATAACTTTTCATCTTCAACATCTTAAGATGAATCACACCAAGTTTGAAGATGATCGGATAAACACTGTAGGAGGAGTTCGTTAAAATAAGACCCCAATGAAATGGCCAAAAAAATGGCAACACGTTCCAAAATAAATCAAAATGGTGGACTTCCTGTTAGGTTTAGCATATGGTTCAAAAAGAGTTTTTTGTAGGTCATAGTCTGTTACATATGTGTACCAATTTTCGTAGCTCTAGATTAAACGTACAACCGGCAATGCCTCGTGAAGTAAGAATTTTTAAACTCTAAATTTGATGCGCCGCCGCTGTCATATAGTATATCAAAAACTTTTCATTTTTCACAATGATGTTGTCCCAGGTGTTGAGATGGTACATCCCAAGTTTGAAGTCAATCGGGTTAACCGTGTAGGAGAAGCGGGCAAAAGTATGACCCCTGTAAATATGCAAAACTGGGCCAAAATTGGACATTTAAATACTCATACCTCACTTTCTGTCTATTTTAGGGTACACACTTCAAAGAGGTTTTTGTTCATTGGGATGTGCTACAGGTGCCACACAATTTTCATAGCCGTCGGACAATCGTAGCAGGACAGGGATCCGTTTAACCTATGTAGGGGGCGCTAAGGAGCCATTTTTCTGTTATCATGTATGGCGACTTTAAAATATCAAATTTTTCGCCAGGCCTGATGTGCGTGTAAAGTTTGGTGAGTTTTCGGTCACGTTTAGTGTCTCAAAAATGCGATTGTTTGCGGAGAAGAATAATAATAAGAATAACTAGAGCTGCGAGCAGCTATAAAGGGCCCTCGCAACCCGGGCCACGTTGGGGTATTTGCACGTCGGGGTACTGGCATGTTGGGGTACTGTCAAATAGGAAACCATCTAAATTGTAAACGTTTTTGCCATGCTTTGTGTTTTTAAAGTTTCATGGAAAGGCCAAAAACGATGCACAATTAACAAAATAAAATCAAAATGGATTGGCACATGGCTATATAGAATACTTTTTGAATATATTAGGCATGCCTGCCAATATTGACACATCTAGCTGAATCATATAATCGGAAAGACTTCATAAAAATGTCTAGAGGGCGCTATTGAGCCATTTATTACAAATTGCACAACAAATCTCTAAATAAAATATTCATGTTCCAGACAGGTCTGGTGTGTGTGCAAAGTTTTGTGAGTTTTCACCCATATTTAGACTCTCAAAAAAGCATTTTTCTTCACAAACAATGCATGGCTACAGCAAAGGCGTGTGACAAAATAAAAAAATTAAATAACTTTTCATCTTAAATATCTTAAGATGAAACACGCCAAAGAATGAAGACGATCTGATAAGTTCTGTTGAAAATATGACCCCTATAAAAGGCCCCAAAAAATGGCTACAAATACCAAAGTAAATCAAAATGGCAGACTTCCTTTTTGATTCAGCATATGGCTTTAGAAACCTTTTTGTAAGTCTTAGGCTGATAGGTATCCCAATTTTTACAAATCTTGCTGAATCATAAAACACAAAACATTTGCAAAAGCTTCATAAAAATGTCTAGAGGGCGCTATTGAACCATTTATTGCAAATTGAATAAGAAATCTCTAAAATATTCATGCTGATGACAAGCCTGATGTGTGTGTAAAGTTTCATGAGTTTTTGCACATGTTTAGACCCCAAAAAAAAAGCAGCATTTTACTTGGCAAACAATGCATCGCCATGACAACGGCGTGCGACAAAATAAATAACTTTCGATAACTTTGCACCTTAAACATCTTAAGATGAAGCACACCAAGTTTAAAGACAGTCGGATAAATTTTGTAGGAGGAGTTCGTTAAAATATGACCCCTAAAAAAGGCCACAAAAAATGGCTACAAATCCCAACGTGAATCAAAATGGTGGACTTCCTGATTGGTTTAGCATATGGCTCCAAGAGACTTTTGTGTACATCCTGAGCTCTTATGTTTGCCTGCAAATTAGCATAGCTTTAGGTGAAACGTACAACCGGGAATGCTTTGTCTGTTTAATCAAAACGCAAAATATGGTGTGCAATTCCAATGCATTGCTATGGCAACAGCGTGTGACAAAATAAAAAACTTTCGATTACTTTGCATCTTAAACATCTTAAGATGAAACATACCAAGTGTGAAGACAGTCGGATAAATTTTGTAGGAGGGGTTCGTTAAAATATGACCCCTGAAAAAGGCCACAAAAAATGGCAACAAATCCCATCATAAATCAAAATGGCGGACTTCCTGTTTGGTTTAGCACATGGTTCCAAGAGACTTTTTTGTACATCGTGGGCTCTTATGTATGCCTGGAAATTATCATAGCGCTAGGTGAAACGTACAACCGGGAATGCTTCGTTAAAGAGGAGTTTTTTAGCTCAAAATGTGATGCCCGGCCCCTGGGGGACTTCCTGTTGCGTTTAGCACATGGCACCAAGAGACATTTTTGTACATCCTGGGCTGTTACATATGTCTACAATTTTTCGTTGCTCTAGCTGCTTCGTACAACTGGGAATGCTTCATTAAGAAGGATTTTTTTCCTTTGCAAAAAGTGCATGCCACGATAACAGCGTGTGACGAAATAAAAAACTTTCAATAACTTTTCATTTTCAACATCTTAAGATGAATCACACCAAGTTTGAAGATGATCGGATAAACTCTGTAGGAGGAGTTTGTTAAAATATGACCCCTATGAAATGGCCAAAAAAAATGGCAACACATTCCAAAGTAAATCAAAATGGCGGACGTCCTGTTAGGTTTAGCATATGGTTCAAAAAGAGTTTTTTGTACCTCGAGGGCTGTTATATACCTCTACAAATTTTGGTAACTCTAGGTGAAACGTACAGCCGGGTATGCTTTGTTAAAGAGGAGTTTTTTTTAGCTCAAAATGTGATGCCCGGCCCCTGGGGGACTTCCTGTTGGGTTTAGCACAGGGCACCAAGAGACTTTTTTGTACATCTTGGGCTGTTACATATGTCTACAAATTTTCGTAGCTCTAGCTGCTTCGTACAACTGGCAATGCTTCTTTAAGGATATTTTTTTTCCTTTGCAAACAGTGCATGCCATGACAACAGCGTGCGACGAAATACAAAGCTTTCAATAACTTTTCATCTTCAACATCTTAAGATGAATCACACCAAGTTTGAAGATGATCGGATAAACACTGTAGGAGGAGTTCGTTAAAATAAGGCCCCAATGAAATGGCCAAAAAAATGGCAACACGTTCCAAAATAAATCAAAATGGTGGACTTCCTGTTAGGTTTAGCATATGGTTCAAAAATAGTTTTTTGTAGGTCATAGTCTGTTACATATGTGTACCAATTTTCGTAGCTCTAGATTAAACGTACAACCGGCAATGCCTCGTGAAGTAAGAATTTTTAAACTCTAAATTTGATGCGCCGCCACCGTCATATAGTATATCAAAAACTTTTCATTTTTCACAATGATGTTGTCCCAGGTGTTGAGATGGTACATCCCAAGTTTGAAGTCAATCGGGTTAACCGTGTAGGAGTAGCGGGCAAAAGTATGACCCCTGTAAATGTGCAAAAATTGGCAAAAATTGGACATTTAAATACTCATACCTCACTTTCTGTCTATTTTAGGGTACACACTTCAAAGAGGTTTTTGTTCATTGGGATGTGCTACAGGTGCCACACAATTTTCATAGCCGTCGGACAATCGTAGCGGGACAGGGATCCGTTTAACCTATGTAGGGGGCGCTAAGGAGCCATTTTTCTGTTATCATGTATGGCGACTTTAAAATATCAAATTTTTCGCCAGGCCTGATGTGCGTGTAACGTTTGGTGAGTTTTCGGTCACGTTTAGTGTCTCAAAAATGTGATCGTTTGCGGAGAAGAATAATAATAAGAATAATAATAATAACTAGAGCTGCGAGCAGCTATAAAGGGCCCTCGCAACCCGGGCCACGTTGGGGTACTTGCACGTCGGGGTACTGGCACGTTGGGGTACTGTAAAATAGGACAAGGACCATCTAAAATGTTTTTGACAAGCCTTGTGTGTGCAAAGTTTAATCAAAACGCAAAATATGGTGCGCAATTCCCAAAATAAATTCAAAATGGCGGACTTCCTTTTAGGTTTAGCATACGGCTACAGAATACTTTTTGTAGGTCTTAAGCTAATAGGTATGCCTCCCAGTTTTCACAAATCTAGGTCAAGTCATCTTTAGTTGTGTATCGCTTGAATCATACAATTGGAAATGCTCCATAAAAATGCATAGAGGGCGCTATTGAGCACAACGTTGGGTTACTTGCACGTCAGGGTACTGGCACGTTGGGGTACTGTTACATGGAACAAGGTCCATTTAAAATGTTAGTTTTTTCCATGCCTTGTCTGTGCAAAGTTTAATGAAAAAGGCCAAAAATGATGTATAGTTCCCAAAATAAAATCAAAATAGCGGACTTCCTCTTTGGTTTGGCAAATGGCTACATAATACTTTTTTGTAGGTCTAGCATAATCATACAATCGGAAATGCTTCATAAAAATGCCTAGAGGGCGCTATTTATTGCAAATTGCACAATAAATCTCTGAAAATTCATGTTCATGACAAGTCTGATGTGTTTGCAAAGTTTCATGAGTTTTCATGTGTATAAAAAAAAAAAAAAAAGCAGCACTTGACAACTGTTACATGGAACAAGGACCATTTAAAATGTTAGTTTTTTCCATGCCTTGTCTGTGCAAAGTTTAATGAAGAAGGCCAAAAATTATGTATAATTCCCAAAATAAAATCAAAATAGCGGACTTCCTCTTTGGTTTGGCAAATGGCTACATAATACTTTTTTGTAGGTCTAGCATAATCATACAATCGGAAATGCTTCATAAAAATGTCTAGAGGGCGCTATTTATTGCAAATTGCACAATAAATCTCTGAAAATTCATGTTCATGACAAGTCTGATGTGTTTGCAAAGTTTCATGAGTTTTCATGTGTATAAAAAAAAAAAAAGCAGCACTTGACAAACAATGCATTGCTATGGCAACAGCGTGTTACAAAATAAAAAACTTTCGATTACTTTGCATCTTAAACATCTTAAGATGAAACACACCAAGTTTGAAGACAGTCGGATAAATTTTGTAGGAGGGGTTCGTTAAAATATGACCCCTGAAAAAGGCCACAAAAAATGGCAACAAATCCCATCATAAATCAAAATGGCAGACTTCCTGTTTTGTTTAGCACATGGTTCCAAGAGACTTTTTTTGTACATCACGGGCTCTTATGTATGCCTGCAAATTATCATAGCGCTAGGTGAAACGTACAACCGGGAATGCTTCGTTAAAGAGGAGTTTTTTAGCTCAAAATGTGATGCCCGGCCCCTGGGGGACTTCCTGTTGGGTTTAGCACATGGCACCAAGAGACTTTTTTGTACATCCTGGGCTGTTACATATGTCTACAATTTTTCGTCGCTCTAGCTGCTTCGTACAACTGGGAATGCTTCATTAAGAAGGATTTTTTTTCCTTTGCAAAAAGTGCATGCCACGACAACAGCGTGTGACGAAATAAAAAACTTTCAATAACTTTTCATTTTCAACATCTTAAGATGAATCACACCAAGTTTGAAGATGATCGGATAAACTCTGTAGGAGGAGTTTGTTAAAATATGACCCCTATGAAATGGCCAAAAAAAATGGCAACACATTCCAAAGTAAATCAAAATAGCGGACGTCATGTTAGGTTTAGCATATGGTTCAAAAAGAGTTTTTTGTACCTCGAGGGCTGTTTTACACCTCTACAAATGTTGGTAACTCTATGTGAAACGTACAGCCGGGTATGCTTTGTTAAAGAGGAGTTTTTTAGCTCAAAATGTGATGCCCGGCCCCTGGGGGACTTCCTGTTGGGTTTAGCACAGGGCACCAAGAGACTTTTTTGTACATCTTGGGCTGTTACATATGTCTACAAATTTTCATAGCTCTAGCTGCTTCGTACAAATGGGAATGCTTCTTGAAGGATATATTTTTTTCCTTTAAAAACAGTGCATGCCATGACAACAGCGTGCGACGAAATACAAAGCTTTCAATAACTTTTCATCTTCAACATCTTAAGATGAATCACACCAAGTTTGAAGATGATCGGATAAACACTGTAGGAGGAGTTCGTTAAAATAAGACCCCAATGAAATGGCCAAAAAAATGGCAACACGTTCCAAAATAAATCAAAATGGTGGACTTCCTGTTAGGTTTAGCATATGGTTCAAAAAGAGTTTTTTGTAGGTCATAGCCTGTTACATATGTGTACCAATTTTTGTAGCTCTAGATTAAACGTACAACCGGCAATGCTTCGTGAAGTAAGAATTTTTAAACTCTAAATTTGATGCGCCGCCGCCGTCATATAGTATATCAAAAACTTTTCATTTTTCACAATGATGTTGTCCCAGGTGTTGAGATGGTACATCCCAAGTTTGAAGTCAATCGGGTTAACCGTGTAGGAGAAGCGGGCAAAAGTATGACCCCTGTAAATGTGCAAAAATTGGCAAAAATTGGACATTTAAATACTCATACCTCACTTTCTGTCTATTTTAGGGTACACACTTCAAAGAGGTTTTTGTTCATTGGGATGTGCTACAGGTGCCACACAATTTTCATAGCCGTCGGACAATCGTAGCGGGACAGGGATCCGTTTAACCTATGTAGGGGGCGCTAAGGAACCATTTTTCTGTTATCATGTATGGCGACTTTAAAATATCAAATTTTTCGCCAGGCCTGATGTGCGTGTAAAGTTTGGTGAGTTTTTGGTCACGTTTAGTGTCTCAAAAATGCGATTGTTTGCGGAGAAGAATAATAATAAGAATAATAATAAGAAGAATTCCTACAAAAACAATAGGGCCTCGCAGCGGCACCGCCGCCGCCGCTGCTCGGGCCCTAACTAGAGCTGCGAGCAGCTATAAAGGGCCCTCGCAACCCGGGCCACGTTGGGGTACTTGCACGTCGGGGTACTGGCACGTTGGGGTACTGTAAAATAGGACAAGGACCATCTAAAATGTTTTTGACAAGCCTTGTGTGTGCAAAGTTTAATCAAAACGCAAAATATGGTGCGCAATTCCCAAAATAAATTCAAAATGGCGGACTTCCTTTTAGGTTTAGCATACGGCTACAGAATACTTTTTGTAGGTCTTAAGCTAATAGGTATGCCTCCCAGTTTTCACAAATCTAGGTCAAGTCATCTTTAGTTGTGTATCGCTTGAATCATACAATTGGAAATGCTCCATAAAAATGCATAGAGGGCGCTATTGAGCACAACGTTGGGTTACTTGCACGTCAGGGTACTGGCACGTTGGGGTACTGTTACATGGAACAAGGACCATTTAAAATGTTAGTTTTTTCCATGCCTTGTCTGTGCAAAGTTTAATGAAAAAGGCCAAAAATGATGTATAGTTCCCAAAATAAAATCAAAATAGCGGACTTCCTCTTTGGTTTGGCAAATGGCTACATAATACTTTTTTGTAGGTCTAGCATAATCATACAATCGGAAATGCTTCATAAAAATGCCTAGAGGGCGCTATTTATTGCAAATTGCACAATAAATCTCTGAAAATTCATGTTCATGACAAGTCTGATGTGTTTGCAAAGTTTCATGAGTTTTCATGTGTATAAAAAAAAAAAAAAAAAGCAGCACTTGACAACTGTTACATGGAACAAGGACCATTTAAAATGTTAGTTTTTTCCATGCCTTTTCTGTGCAAAGTTTAATGAAAAAGGCCAAAAATGATGTATATTTCCCAAAATAAAATCAAAATAGCGGAGTTCCTCTTTGGTTTGGCAAATGGCTACATAATACTTTTTTGTAGGTCTAGCATAATCATACAATCGGAAATGCTTCATAAAAATGTCTAGAGGGCGCTATTTATTGCAAATTGCACAATAAATCTCTGAAAATTCATGTTCATGACAAGTCTGATGTGTTTGCAAAGTTTCATGAGTTTTCATGTGTATAAAAAAAAAAAAAGCAGCACTTGACAAACAATGCATTGCTATGGCAACAGCGTGTTACAAAATAAAAAACTTTCGATTACTTTGCATCTTAAACATCTTAAGATGAAACACACCAAGTTTGAAGACAGTCGGATAAATTTTGTAGGAGGGGTTCGTTAAAATATGACCCCTGAAAAAGGCCACAAAAAATGGCAACAAATCCCATCATAAATCAAAATGGCAGACTTCCTGTTTTGTTTAGCACATGGTTCCAAGAGACTTTTTTTGTACATCACGGGCTCTTATGTATGCCTGCAAATTATCATAGCGCTAGGTGAAACGTACAACCGGGAATGCTTCGTTAAAGAGGAGTTTTTTAGCTCAAAATGTGATGCCCGGCCCCTGGGGGACTTCCTGTTGGGTTTAGCACATGGCACCAAGAGACTTTTTTGTACATCCTGGGCTGTTACATATGTCTACAATTTTTCGTCGCTCTAGCTGCTTCGTACAACTGGGAATGCTTCATTAAGAAGGATTTTTTTTCCTTTGCAAAAAGTGCATGCCACGACAACAGCGTGTGACGAAATAAAAAACTTTCAATAACTTTTCATTTTCAACATCTTAAGATGAATCACACCAAGTTTGAAGATGATCGGATAAACTCTGTAGGAGGAGTTTGTTAAAATATGACCCCTATGAAATGGCCAAAAAAAATGGCAACACATTCCAAAGTAAATCAAAATAGCGGACGTCATGTTAGGTTTAGCATATGGTTCAAAAAGAGTTTTTTGTACCTCGAGGGCTGTTATACACCTCTACAAATGTTGGTAACTCTATGTGAAACGTACAGCCGGGTATGCTTTGTTAAAGAGGAGTTTTTTAGCTCAAAATGTGATGCCCGGCCCCTGGGGGACTTCCTGTTGGGTTTAGCGCAGGGCACCAAGAGACTTTTTTGTACATCTTGGGCTGTTACATATGTCTACAAATTTTCATAGCTCTAGCTGCTTCGTACAAATGGGAATGCTTCTTGAAGGATATATTTTTTTCCTTTAAAAACAGTGCATGCCATGACAACAGCGTGCGACGAAATACAAAGCTTTCAATAACTTTTCATCTTCAACATCTTAAGATGAATCACACCAAGTTTGAAGATGATCGGATAAACACTGTAGGAGGAGTTCGTTAAAATAAGACCCCAATGAAATGGCCAAAAAAATGGCAACACGTTCCAAAATAAATCAAAATGGTGGACTTCCTGTTAGGTTTAGCATATGGTTCAAAAAGAGTTTTTTGTAGGTCATAGCCTGTTACATATGTGTACCAATTTTTGTAGCTCTAGATTAAACGTACAACCGGCAATGCTTCGTGAAGTAAGAATTTTTAAACTCTAAATTTGATGCGCCGCCGCCGTCATATAGTATATCAAAAACTTTTCATTTTTCACAATGATGTTGTCCCAGGTGTTGAGATGGTACATCCCAAGTTTGAAGTCAATCGGGTTAACCGTGTAGGAGAAGCGGGCAAAAGTATGACCCCTGTAAATGTGCAAAAATTGGCAAAAATTGGACATTTAAATACTCATACCTCACTTTCTGTCTATTTTAGGGTACACACTTCAAAGAGGTTTTTGTTCATTGGGATGTGCTACAGGTGCCACACAATTTTCATAGCCGTCGGACAATCGTAGCGGGACAGGGATCCGTTTAACCTATGTAGGGGGCGCTAAGGAACCATTTTTCTGTTATCATGTATGGCGACTTTAAAATATCAAATTTTTCGCCAGGCCTGATGTGCGTGTAAAGTTTGGTGAGTTTTTGGTCACGTTTAGTGTCTCAAAAATGCGATTGTTTGCGGAGAAGAATAATAATAAGAATAATAATAAGAAGAATTCCTACAAAAACAATAGGGCCTCGCAGCGGCACCGCCGCCGCCGCTGCTCGGGCCCTAACTAGAGCTGCGAGCAGCTATAAAGGGCCCTCGCAACCTGGGCCACGTTGGGGTACTTGCACGTCGGGGTACTGGCACGTTGGGGTACTGTCAAATCGGACAAGGACCATCTAAAATGTTTTTGACAAGCTTTGTGAGTGCAAAAGGCCAAAGATGGTGTGCAATTCCCAAAATAAATTCAAAATGGCGGACTTCCTTTTAGGTTTAGCATACGGCTACAGAATACTTTTTGTAGGTCTTAAGCTAATAGGTATGCCTCCCAGTTTTCACAAATCTAGGTCAAGTCATCTTTAGTTGTGTATCGCTTGAATCATACAATTGGAAATGCTCCATAAAAATGCATAGAGGGCGCTATTGAGCACAACGTTGGGTTACTTGCACGTCAGGGTACTGGCACGTTGGGGTACTGTTACATGGAACAAGGACCATTTAAAATGTTAGTTTTTTCCATGCCTTGTCTGTGCAAAGTTTAATGAAAGAGGCCAAAAATGATGTATAATTCCCAAAATAAAATCAAAATAGCGGACTTCCTCTTTGGTTTGGCAAATGGCTACATAATACTTTTTTGTAGGTATTAGGCTGATAGGGGTCTGTCCTAATTTTCACAAATCTAGCAGAATCATACAATCGGAAATACTTCATAAAAATGTCTAGAGGGCGCTATTTATTGCAAATTGCACAATAAATCTCTAAAAATTCATGTTCATGACAAGTCTGATGTGTTTGCAAAGTTTCATGAGTTTTCACACATGTATAGATAAAAAAACAAAGCAGCACTTTACTTGGCAAACAATGCATCGCTATAGCAGCAGCGTGCGACAAAATAAAAAACTTTCGATAACTTTGCATCTTAAACATCTTAAGATGAAACACACCAAGTTTGAAGATGGTCGGATGAACTTTGTACGAGGAGTTCGTTAAAATATGACCCCTGAAAAAGGCCACAAAAAATGGCAACAAATCCCATCGTAAATCAAAATGGCAGACTTCCTGTTTGGTTTAGCACATTGTTCCAAGAGACTTTTTTTGTACATCGTGGGCTCTTATGTATGCCTGCAAATTATCATCTCGCTAGGTGAAACGTACAACCGGGAATGCTTCGTTAAAGAGGAGTTTTCTAGCTCAAAATGTGATGCCCGGCCCCTGGGGGACTTCCTGTTGGATTTAGCACATGGCACCAAGAGACTTTTTTTGTACATTGTGGGCTGTTACATATGTCTACAAATTTTTGTAGCTCTAGCTACTTCGTACAACTGGGAATGCTTCATTAAGAAGGATTTTTTTCCTTTGCAAAAAGTGCATGCCACGACAACAGCGTGCGACGAAATAAAGAGCTTTCAATAACTTTTCATCCTCAACATCTTAAGATGAGTCACACCAAGTTTGAAGATGATCGGATAAACTCTGTAGGAGGAGTTCGTTCAAATATGACCCCTATGAAATGGCCCAAAAAATGGCAACACATTCCAAAGTAAATCAAAATGGCGGACATCCTGTTAGGTTTAGCATATGGTTCAAAAAGAGTTTTTTGTACCTCGAGGGCTGTTATATACCTCTACAAATTTTGGTAACTCTAGGTGAAACGTACAGCCGGGTATGCTTTGTTAAAGAGGAGTTTTTTAGCTTAAAATGTGATGCCCGGCCCCTGGGGGACTTCCTGTTGGGTTTAGCACAGGGCACCAAGAGACTTTTTTGTACATCTTGGGCTGTTACATATGTCTACAAATTTTCGTAGCTCTAGCTGCTTCGTACAACTGGCAATGCTTCTTTAAGGATATTTTTTTTCCTTTGCAAACAGTGCATGCCATGACAACAGCGTGCGACGAAATACAAAGCTTTCAATAACTTTTCATCTTCAACATCTTAAGATGAATCACACCAAGTTTGAAGATGATCGGATAAACACTGTAGGAGGAGTTCGTTAAAATAAGACCCCAATGAAATGGCCAAAAAAATGGCAACACGTTCCAAAATAAATCAAAATGGCGGACTTCCTGTGAGGTTTAGCATATGGTTCAAAAAGAGTTTTTTGTAGGTCATAGCCTGTTACATATGTGTACAAATTTTCGTAGCTCTAGATTAAACGTACAACCGGCAATGCTTCGTGAAGTAAGAATTTTTAAACTCTAAATTTGATGCGTCGCCGACGTCATATAGTATATCAAAAACTTTAGATTTTTTACAATGATGTTGTCCCAGGTGTTGAGATGGTCCATCCCAAGTTTGAAGTTAATCGGGTTAACCGTGTAGGAGAAGCGGGCAAAAGTATGACCCCTGTAAATGTGCAAAACTGGGCCAAAATTGGACAGTCAGATGATCATACCTCACTTTCTGTCTATTTTAGGGTACACACATCAAAGAGGTTTTTGTTCATCTGGATGTGCTACGGGTGCCACACAATTTTCGTCGCCATAGGACAATCGTAGCGGGACAGGGATCCGTTTAACCTATGTAGGTGGCGCTATGGAGCCATTTTTCTGTTATCATGTATGGCGACTTTAAAATATCAAATTTTTCGCCAGGCCTGATGTGCGTGTAAAGTTTGGTGAGTTTTCGTTCACGTTTAGCGTCTCAAAAATGCGATTGTTTGCGGAGAAGAATAATAATAAGAATAACTAGAGCTGCGAGCAGCTATAAAGGGCCCTCGCAACCTGGGCCACGTTGGGGTACTTGCACGTCGGGGTACTGGCACGTTGGGGTACTGTAAAATAGGACAAGGACCATCTAAAATGTTTTTGACAAGCCTTGTGTGTGCAAAGTTTAATCAAAACGCAAAATATGGTGCGCAATTCCCAAAATAAATTCAAAATGGCGGACTTCCTTTTAGGTTTAGCATACGGCTACAGAATACTTTTTGTAGGTCTTAAGCTAATAGGTATGCCTCCCAGTTTTCACAAATCTAGGTCAAGTCATCTTTAGTTGTGTATCGCTTGAATCATACAATTGGAAATGCTCCATAAAAATGCATAGAGGGCGCTATTGAGCACAACGTTGGGTTACTTGCACGTCAGGGTACTGGCACGTTGGGGTACTGTTACATGGAACAAGGACCATTTAAAATGTTAGTTTTTTCCATGCCTTGTCTGTGCAAAGTTTAATGAAAAAGGCCAAAAATTATGTATAGTTCCCAAAATAAAATCAAAATAGCGGACTTCCTCTTTGGTTTGGCAAATGGCTACATAATACTTTTTTGTAGGTCTAGCATAATCATACAATCGGAAATGCTTCATAAAAATGCCTAGAGGGCGCTATTTATTGCAAATTGCACAATAAATCTCTGAAAATTCATGTTCATGACAAGTCTGATGTGTTTGCAAAGTTTCATGAGTTTTCATGTGTATAAAAAAAAAAAAAAAAGCAGCACTTGACAACTGTTACATGGAACAAGGACCATTTAAAATGTTAGTTTTTTCCATGCCTTTTCTGTGCAAAGTTTAATGAAAAAGGCCAAAAATGATGTATATTTCCCAAAATAAAATCAAAATAGCGGACTTCCTCTTTGGTTTGGCAAATGGCTACATAATACTTTTTTGTAGGTCTAGCATAATCATACAATCGGAAATGCTTCATAAAAATGTCTAGAGGGCGCTATTTATTGCAAATTGCACAATAAATCTCTGAAAATTCATGTTCATGACAAGTCTGATGTGTTAGCAAAGTTTCATGAGTTTTCATGTGTATAAAAAAAAAAAAAGCAGCACTTGACAAACAATGCATTGCTATGGCAACAGCGTGTTACAAAATAAAAAACTTTCGATTACTTTGCATCTTAAACATCTTAAGATGAAACACACCAAGTTTGAAGACAGTCGGATAAATTTTGTAGGAGGGGTTCGTTAAAATATGACCCCTGAAAAAGGCCACAAAAAATGGCAACAAATCCCATCATAAATCAAAATGGCAGACTTCCTGTTTTGTTTAGCACATGGTTCCAAGAGACTTTTTTTGTACATCACGGGCTCTTATGTATGCCTGCAAATTATCATAGCGCTAGGTGAAACGTACAACCGGGAATGCTTCGTTAAAGAGGAGTTTTTTAGCTCAAAATGTGATGCCCGGCCCCTGGGGGACTTCCTGTTGGGTTTAGCACATGGCACCAAGAGACTTTTTTGTACATCCTGGGCTGTTACATATGTCTACAATTTTTCGTCGCTCTAGCTGCTTCGTACAATTGGGAATGCTTCATTAAGAAGGATTTTTTTTCCTTTGCAAAAAGTGCATGCCACGACAACAGCGTGTGACGAAATAAAAAACTTTCAATAACTTTTCATTTTCAACATCTTAAGATGAATCACACCAAGTTTGAAGATGATCGGATAAACTCTGTAGGAGGAGTTTGTTAAAATATGACCCCTATGAAATGGCCAAAAAAAATGGCAACACATTCCAAAGTAAATCAAAATAGCGGACGTCATGTTAGGTTTAGCATATGGTTCAAAAAGAGTTTTTTGTACCTCGAGGGCTGTTATACACCTCTACAAATGTTGGTAACTCTATGTGAAACGTACAGCCGGGTATGCTTTGTTAAAGAGGAGTTTTTTAGCTCAAAATGTGATGCCCGGCCCCTGGGGGACTTCCTGTTGGGTTTAGCACAGGGCACCAAGAGACTTTTTTGTACATCTTGGGCTGTTACATATGTCTACAAATTTTCATAGCTCTAGCTGCTTCGTACAAATGGGAATGCTTCTTGAAGGATATATTTTTTTCCTTTAAAAACAGTGCATGCCATGACAACAGCGTGCGACGAAATACAAAGCTTTCAATAACTTTTCATCTTCAACATCTTAAGATGAATCACACCAAGTTTGAAGATGATCGGATAAACACTGTAGGAGGAGTTCGTTAAAATAAGACCCCAATGAAATGGCCAAAAAAATGGCAACACGTTCCAAAATAAATCAAAATGGTGGACTTCCTGTTAGGTTTAGCATATGGTTCAAAAAGAGTTTTTTGTAGGTCATAGCCTGTTACATATGTGTACCAATTTTTGTAGCTCTAGATTAAACGTACAACCGGCAATGCTTCGTGAAGTAAGAATTTTTAAACTCTAAATTTGATGCGCCGCCGCCGTCATATAGTATATCAAAAACTTTTCATTTTTCACAATGATGTTGGCCCAGGTGTTGAGATGGTACATCCCAAGTTTGAAGTCAATCGGGTTAACCGTGTAAGAGAAGCGGGCAAAAGTATGACCCCTGTAAATGTGCAAAAATTGGCAAAAATTGGACATTTAAATACTCATACCTCACTTTCTGTCTATTTTAGGGTACACACTTCAAAGAGGTTTTTGTTCATTGGGATGTGCTACAGGTGCCACACAATTTTCATAGCCGTCGGACAATCGTAGCGGGACAGGGATCCGTTTAACCTATGTAGGGGGCGCTAAGGAACCATTTTTCTGTTATCATGTATGGCGACTTTAAAATATCAAATTTTTCGCCAGGCCTGATGTGCGTGTAAAGTTTGGTGAGTTTTTGGTCACGTTTAGTGTCTCAAAAATGCGATTGTTTGCGGAGAAGAATAATAATAAGAATAATAATAATAAGAAGAATTCCTACAAAAACAATAGGGCCTCGCAGCGGCACCGCCGCCGCCGCTGCTCGGGCCCTAATAATAATAAGAATAATAAGAAGAAGAATTCCTACAAAAACAATAGGGCCTCGCAGCGGCACCGCCGCCGCCGCTGCTCGGGCCCTAATAATAATAATAATTTTTACAAAAACAATACGGACCTCGCAGCGGTCGCTGCTCGGGCCCTAATAATAACTAGAGCTGCGAGCAGCTATAAAGGGCCCTCGCAGCCCGGGCCACGTTGGAGTCCTTGCACGTTGGGGTACTTGCACGTTAGGGTACTGGCACGTTGGGGTACTGGCATATTGGAAGCAAAATTTCTTTGAAAATGGCATAATAAACATTTACATGTAGAATATTTTTATTGCCAGTGTGTGTCAAGCTCAACGGGTTTTGGTGATTGTTAAGACCTGCAAAAATCAGCGTCCTTTTTTATTTTTAGGCAATGAGTTGCCCTGATTGGTATTTTTTGTAAAAGTGTATATATACATCATCGCTCGTTGTACTCATTGCACAATGTTACTTTTATTGTCCAAAGGGGCAATCAAAAATGAATAAAACAAAATGGAAACGTACATACGTTTGGATCGGTGTGAAGCCAGTGAACAATTTGAGTGGTGGAAACTAAAAGAATATTCATAAATGACTTAGTCATCACACTTAGAATGAGTTTACATTTTTTTGTACAAAATACCGTATGTGGTTTTTTTTTTTATATAAGCCTCAAGGGCTAGGTGGCGCTGTATTTATAACTGAATGTTGTCATCGAGATACCTTCAGGCCTTGATTATAAGCATACATGTCAAGTGTGGGATTTTTTTTGGAGCATGTACCGTGGAGTTATTAAGCATATCCTTCATTCACGATATTGCTTTTAATGTCCACAGAGGCTATCAAAAATAAATAAAAATATATATATGTTTGGATAAGTCTGATGCCAGTGAACATTTTGAGTGGTGGAAACTAAAAGAATATTCATAAATGACTTAGTTATCACACTTAGAATGAGTTTACATTTTTTGTACAAAATACCGTATGTGGGGTATTTTTTTTTTATGCCTCAAGGGCTAGGTGGCGCTGCATATATAACTGAATGTTGTCATAGAGATAGCTTCAGGCCTTGACGATAAACATACATGTCAAGTTTGGGATTTTTTGGAGCATGTACCGGGGAGTTATTAAGCATATCCTTTTTCAGTGCGAAACACAAATTTTGATGCCCCGCCTTCAACATATAGTATTTCGAAAGGTCAAGATTTTTCCCCCTGTCGTTGGCTCAGGTCTTGACATGGTCCAGGTCAAGTCTTAACTCAGTCAGATGAAACGTGTAGGAGAAGTGGGCAAAAGTCTGCGCCCTGTGAATGTGCAAAAATTGTCAAAAATGGGACATTCAAAAATTCGTAGCTCACTTCCTGTTCATTTTAGCATATGGTTCCAAGAGACTTTTTTGTAGGTCTTGGGCTCCCTCATACACCTAAAAATATTCGTCGTTCTTGCTTAAACGTACAACCGGGGCTGCTTCGTTAAAAACTTCTAGGGGGCGCTATTGAGTCATTTTTGTAAAAATAGCACAATCAACAATAAAATATTGCTCATTTTACCAGGCCAGATGTGTGTGCCAAGTTTCATGAGTTTCTGTGCATGTTTAGACCCTCAAAACTGGCGTTGTTTTCTTGGCGAACAGCGCTTAGCCACACCCACAGCAATTCGCGAAAACTCACAAACTTCGTGTTGTGACATCATGAAGGCCGAAACCCTCAACTGAGCAAATATAAGGTAGGTCCAGTTAACGTGTTTGGAGAAAAACGTAGAAGAAAATTCGTAATAAAAAAAATTGCCACTAGGTGGCGCTATCAGTTAGATGAAATATAAGTCAGTAGATGTCTGTAGGGCTGGACTCTCATCAAATGTGTGAAATTTTGAGAAGATAGGATCATCTCGGTCAAGTTAATGCAGCTTTTATTTTCACGAAAAATCTTCAGACTTTGCGTCACCGTAGCGGCCACGCCCTTTGGCGAAAAGTTACAATATTCGGTGTGGGGCATGATCAACATCTTAAGGCTTGTCTGACCAATTTTCAAATGGATCCCTTCAACAAGCTCAGCACAGTAGCTAAAAACGTAAAGTATGACATTTATTGTAACCACTAGGTGGCGCTATATGTGTAACTGAATTTTATCATATAGATGTTTTCAGGCCGTGACTATTACGTTGCCTGAGAAGTTTGAGATTTTTTGGAGCTTGAACATGGGAGTTATTAAGCATTTGCTCTTTCTGGACAAATGAAATTTTAAAGGCAATATTTGATGCCCCGCCCCCGTCATATAGTATTTCAAAAAGGCAAGATGTTTTGCCCAGTTGTTCTCTCAGGTCTTGAGATGATAAATGCCAAGTTTGAAGTCAATTGGATGAAAAATGTTTGCAAAGGGGGAAAAAGCATGACCACAGTGAATGTGCCAAAATAGGCCAAAATTGGACATTAAAAAATTCATAGCTCACTTCCTGTACATTTTAGCTACATGGTCCCAATAGACTTTTTTGTGCGTCTCGGGGTGCTACACGTGCCTGCCAATTTTTGTTGCTCTAGCTCAAACGTGCCGGGCTTGGTTTTTATTTTTCTACGCTAGGGGGCGCTATCGAGTCGCATTGTTATGACGACTTAATAATATCAAATTTTTCGCCGGGCCTGAGGAGTGTGCAAAGTTCGGTGAGTTTTCGTGAATGTTTAGGTACCCAAAATCGCGATCGTTTGCGGAGAATAAAGAAGAAGAAGAAGAAGAAGAAGAAGAATAACTAGAGCTGCGAGCAGCTATAAAGGGCCCTCGCAGCCCGGGCCACGTTGGGGTCCTTGCACGTTGGGGTACTTGCACGTTAGGGTACTGGCACGTTGGGGTACTGGCATATTGGAAGCAAAATTTCTTTGAAAATGGCATAATAAACGTTTACATGTAGAATATTTTTTTTGCCAGTGTGTGTCAAGCTCAACGGGTTTTGGTGATTGTTATGACCTGCAAAAATCAGCGTCCTTATTTATTTTTAGGCAATGAGTTGCCCTGATTGGTCTTTTTTGTAAAAGTGTATATATACATCATCGCTCGTTGTACTCATTGCACAATGTTACTTTTATTGTCCAAAGGGGCAATCAAAAATGAATAAAACAAAATGGAAATATACATACGTTTGGATCGGTGTGAAGCCAGTGAACAATTTGAGTGGTGGAAACTAAAAGAATATTCATAAATGACTTAGTTATCACACTTAGAATGAGTTTACATTTTTTGTAGAAAACACCGTATGTTTTTTTTTTTTTTTATATATTATGCCTCAAGGGCAAGGTGGCGCTGTATTTATAACTGAATGTTGTCATAGAGATACCTTCAGGCCTTGATTATAAGCATATATGTCAAGTGTGGGATTTTTTTTGGAGCATGTACCGTGGAGTTATTATGCATATCCTTCATTCACGATATTGCTTTTAATGTCCACAGAGGCTATCAAAAATAAATAAAAAAATATATATGTTTGGATAAGTCTGATGCCAGTGAACATTTTGAGTGGTGGAAACTAAAAGAATATTCATAAATGACTTAGTTATCACACTTAGAATGAGTTTACATTTTTTGTACAAAATACCGTATGTGGGGTATTTCTTTTTTATGCCTCAAGGGCTAGGTGACGCTGCATATATAACTGAATGTTGTCATAGAGATACCTTCAGGCCTTGACGATAAACATACATGTCAAGTTTGGGATTTTTTGGAGCATGTACCTGGGAGTTATTAAGCGTAGCCTTCATTCACGATATTGCTTTTAATGTCCATAGAGGCTATCAAAAATACATAAAACTAAATAACAAAAATATGTATGTTTGGTTAGGTCTGATGCCAGTGAACATTTTGAGTGGTGGAAAGTAAAAGAATATTCATAAATTACTTCGTGATCACACTGAGAATGAGTTTACAATTTTTGTAAAAATACCGTAAGTGGGGTATTTTTTTTTCATGCCTCAAGGGCTAGGTGGCGCTGCATATATAAGTGAATGTTGTCATAGAGATAGCTTCAGGCCTTGACTATAAACATACATGTCAAGTTTGGGATTTTTTGGAGCATGTACCGGAGAGTTATTAAGCATATAATTTTTCATTGCGAAACACAAGTTTTGATGCCCCGCCCTCATCATATAGTATTTAGAAAAGTCAAGATTTTTCTCCCTGTCGTTGGCTCAGGTCTTGACATAGCCCAGGTCAAGTCTGAAGTCAGTCGGATGAAACGTGTAGGAGAAGTGGGCAAAAGTATGCCCCCTGTAAATGTGCTAAAATCGTAAAAAATGGGACATTCAAAAATTCGTAGCTCACTTCCTGTTCATTTTAGCATATGGGTCCAAGAGACTTTTTTGTAGGTCTTGGGCTCCCTCATACACCTAAAAATTTTCGTAGATCTTGCTTAAACGTACAACCGGGGCTGCCTCATTAAAATTTTCTAGGGGGCGCTATTGAGTCATTTTTGTAAAAATAGCACAATCCAGGATAAAATATCGCTCATTTTGCCAGGCCAGATGTGTGTGCCAAGTTTCATGCGTTTCTATGCCGGTTTAGGCCCTCAAAATTGGTGTGGTTTTCTTGGCGAACAGCGCTTAGCCACGCCCACAGCGATTCGCGAAAACTCACAAACTTCGTGTTGTGACATCATGAAGACCGAAACCCTCATCTGAGCAAATATGAGGTAGGTGCAGTTAATGTGGTTGGAGAAAAACATTGAAGTAAAATCGTAAGAAAAAAAATTGCCAGAAGGTGGCGCTATCAGTAAGATGAAATATAAGTTCGTAGATGTCTTAGGGGCTGGACTCTCATCAAATGTGTGAAATTTTGAGAAGATAGGATTACCTGGGTCAAGTAAAAGTAGCTTTTATTGCCACGAAAAATTACCAGACTTTGCGGCACCGTAGCGGCCACGCCCTTTGGCGAAAAGTTACAATATTCGATGTGGGGCATGATCAACATCTTAAGGCTTGTCTGACCAATTTTCAACTGGATCCCTTCAAAGAGCTTGGCACAGTAGCTAAAAACGTAAAGTATGACATTTATTGTCACCACTAGGTGGCGCTATATATATAACAGAATTGTATCATATAGATGTTTTCAGGCCGTGACTAGTAAGTTGCGTGAGAAGTTTGAGATTTTTTGGAGCTTGTTCATGGGAGTTATTCAGCATTTTGTCTTTCTGGACAAATTAAATTTTAAAATCAATATTTGATGCCCCGCCCCCGTCATATAGTATTCCAAAAAGTCAAGATATTTTGCCCAGTTGTTGTCTTGGGTCTTGAGATGATACATGGCAAGTTTGAAGTCAACTGGCTGAAAAATATTTGCAAAGGGGGAAAAAGTATGACCACAGTGAATGTGCCAAAATGGGCCAAAATTGGACATTCAAAAATTCATAGCTCACTTCCTGTACATTTTAGGAAATGGCTTCCACTGACTTTTTTGTGCGTCTCGGGGTGCTACACGTGCCTGGCAATTTTCGTAGCTCTAGGTCAAACGGGCCGGGATTGGTTTTTATTTTTCTACGCTAGGGGGCGCTATAGAGTCGCATTGTTATGGCAACTACATAATATCAAATTTTTCGCCGGGCCCGAAGAGACTGCAAAGTTTGGTGAGTTTTCGTAAATGTTTAGGCCCTCAAAAATGCGATCGTTAACGGAGAAGAAGAAGAAGAAGAATTCTTACAAAAACAAGAGGGACCTCGCAGCGGTCGCTGCTCGGGCCCTAACTAGAGCTGCGAGCAGCTATAAAGGGCCCTCGCAGCCCGGGCCACGTTGGGGTCCTTGCACGTTGGGGTACTTGCACGTTGGGGTACTGGCACGTTGGGGTACTGGCATATTGGAAGCAAAATTTCTTTGAAAATGGCATAATAAACGTTTACATGTAGAATATTTTTTTTGCCAGTGTCTGTCAAGCTCAACGGATTTTGGTGATTGTTAAGACCTGCAAAAATCAGCGTCCTTTTTTATTTTTAGGCAATGAGTTGCCCTGATTGGTATTTTTTGTAAAAGTGTATATATACATCATCGCTCGTTGTACTCATTGCACAATGTTACTTTTATTGTCCAAAGGGGCAATCAAAAATGAATAAAACAAAATGGAAACGTACATACGTTTGGATCGGTGTGAAGCCAGTGAACAATTTGAGTGGTGGAAACTAAAAGAATATTCAGAAATGACTTAGTCATCACACTTAGAATGAGTTTACATTTTTTGTACAAAATACCGTATGTGGGGTATTTTTTTTTCATGCCTCAAGGGCTAGGTGGCGCTGCATATATAACTGAATGTTGTCATAGAGATAACTTCAGGCCTTGACGATAAACATACATGTCAAGTTTGGGATTTTTTGGAGCATGTACCGGGGAGTTATCAAGCATATCCTTTTTCATTGCGAAACACAAATTTTGATGCCCCGCCCTCATCATATAGTATTTCGAAAAGTCAAAATTTTTCCCCCTGTCCTTGGCTCAGGTCTTGACATGGTCCAGGCCAAGTCTTAACTCAGTTGGATGAAACGTGTAGGAGAGGTGGGCAAAAGTCTGCCCCCTGTGAATGTGCAAAAATCGTCAAAAATGGGACATTCAAAAATTCGTAGCTCACTTCCTGTTCATTTTAGCATATGGGTACAAGAGACTTTTTTGTAGGTCTTGGGCTCCCTCATACACCTGAAAATATTCGTCGTTCTTGCTTAAACGTACAACCGGGGCTGCTTCGTTAAAAATTTCGAGGGGGCGCTATTGAGTCATTTTTGTAAAAATAGCACAATCAACAATAAAATATTGCTCATTTTACCAGGCCAGATGTGTGTGCCAAGTTTCAGGAGTTTCTGTGCATGTTTAGACCCTCAAAACTGGCGTTGTTTTCTTGGCGAACAGCGCTTAGCCACGCCCACAGCAATTCGCGAAAACTCACAAACTTCGTGTTGTGACATCATGAAGGCCGAAACCCTCATCTGAGCAAATATGAGGTAGGTCCAGTTAACGTGTTTGGAGAAAAACGTAGAAGAAAATTCGTAAGAAAAAAAATTGCCACTAGGTGGCGCTATCAGTTAGATGAAATGTAAGTTAGTAGATGTCTTTAGAGCTGGACTCTCATCAAGTGTGTGAAATTTTGAGAAGATAGGATCATCTCGGTCAAGTTAATGCAGCTTTTATTGTCACGAAAAATCTTCAGACTTTGCGTCACCGTTGCGGCCACGCCCTTTGGCGAAAAGTTACAATATTCGGTGTGGGGCATCATCAACATCTTAAGGCTTTTCTGACCAATTTTCAACTGGATCCCTTCAACGAGCTCAGCACAGTAGCTAAAAACGTAAAGTATGACATTTATTGTAACCACTAGGTGGCGCTATATGTATAACTGAATTTTGTCATATAGATGTTTTCAGGCCGTGACTATTACGTTGCCTGAGAAGTTTGAGATTTTTTGGAGCTTGTACATGGGAGTTATTCAGCATTTGCTCTTTCTGGACAAATGAAATTTTAAAGGCAATATTTGATGCCCCGCCCCCGTCATATAGTATTTCGAAAAGGCAAGACTTTTTGCCCAGCTGTTCTCTTAGGTCTTGAGATGATAAATACCAAGTTTGAAGTCAATGGGATGAAAAATGTTTGCATAGGGGGAAAAAGCATGACCACAGTGAATGTGCCAAAATAGGCCAAAATTGGACATTAAAAAATTCATAGCTCACTTCCTGTACATTTTAGCTACATGGTCCCAATAGACTTTTTTGTGCGTCTCGGGGTGCTACACGTGCCTGCCAATTTACGTTGCTCTAGCTCAAACGTGCCGGGCTTGGTTTTTATTTTTCTATGCTAGGGGGCGCTATAGAGTCGCGTTGTTATAACGACTTCATAATATCAAATTTTTCGCCGGACCTGAGGAGTGTGCAAAGTTCGGTGAGTTTTCGTGAATATTTAGGTACCCAAAATCGCGATTGTTTGCGGAGAATAAAGAAGAAGAAGAAGAAGAAGAAGAAGAAGAAGAAGAAGAAGAATAACTAGAGCTGCGAGCAGCTATAAAGGGCCCTCGCAGCCCGGGCCACGTTGGAGTCCTTGCACGTTGGGGTACTTGCACGTTAGGGTACTGGCACGTTGGGGTACTGGCATATTGGAAGCAAAATTTCTTTGAAAATGGCATAATAAACGTTTACATGTAGAATATTTTTTTTGCCAGTGTGTGTCAAGCTCAACGGGTTTTGGTGATTGTTAAGACATGCAAAAATCAGCGTCCTTTTTTATTTTTAGGCAATGAGTTGCCCTGATTGGTATTTTTTTGTAAAAGTGTATATACACATCATCGCTCGTTGTACTCATTGCACAATGTTACTTTTATTATCTAAAGGGGCAATCAAAAATGAATAAAACAAAATGGAAACGTACATACGTTTGGATCGGTGTGAAGCCAGTGAACAATTTGAGTGGTGGAAACTAAAAGAATATTCAGAAATGACTTAGTCATCACACTTAGAATGAGTTTACATTTTTTTGTACAAAATACCGTATGTGTTTTTTTTTTTATATAAGCCTCAAGGGCTAGGTGGCGCTGTATTTATAACTGAATGTTGTCATCGAGATACCTTCAGGCCTTGATTATAAGCATACATGTAAAGTGTGGGATTTTTTTTGGAGCATGTACCGTGGAGTTATTAAGCATATCCTTCATTCACGATATTGCTTTTAATGTCCACAGAGGCTATCAAAAATAAATAAAAATATATATATGTTTGGATAAGTCTGATGCCAGTGAACATTTTGAGTGGTGGAAACTAAAAGAATATTCATAAATGACTTAGTTATCACACTTAGAATGAGTTTACATTTTTTGTACAAAATACCGTATGTGGGGTATTTTTTTTTTATGCCTCAATGGCTAGGTGGCGCTGCATATATAACTGAATGTTGTCATAGAGATAGCTTCAGGCCTTGACGATAAACATACATGTCAAGTTTGGGATTTTTTGGAGCATGTACCGGGGAGTTATTAAGCATATCCTTTTTCAGTGCGAAACACAAATTTTGATGCCCCGCCTTCATCATATAGTATTTCTAAAGGTCAAGATTTTTCCCCCTGTCGTTGGCTCAGGTCTTGACATGGTCCAGGTCAAGTCTTAACTCAGTCAGATGAAACGTGTAGGAGAAGTGGGCAAAAGTCTGCGCCCTGTGAATGTGCAAAAATTGTCAAAAATGGGACATTCAAAAATTCGTAGCTCACTTCCTGTTCATTTTAGCATATGGGTCCAAGAGACTTTTTTGTAGGTCTTGGGCTCCCTCATACACCTAAAAATATTCGTCGTCTTGCTTAAACGTACAACCGGGGCCGCTTCGTTAAAAATTTCTAGGGGGCGCTATTGAGTCATTTTTGTAAAAATAGCACAATCAACAATAAAATATTGCTCATTTTACCAGGCCAGATGTGTGTGCCAAGTTTCATGAGTTTCTGTGCATGTTTAGACCCTCAAAACTGGCGTTGTTTTCTTGGCGAACAGCGCTTAGCCACACCCACAGCAATTCGCGAAAACTCACAAACTTCGTGTTGTGACATCATGAAGGCCGAAACCCTCATCTGAGCAAATATGAGGTAGGTCCAGTTAACGTGTTTGGAGAAAAACGTAGAAGAAAATTCGTAATAAAAAAAATTGCCACTAGGTGGCGCTATCAGTTAGATGAAATATAAGTCAGTAGATGTCTTTAGGGCTGGACTCTCATCAAATGTGTGAAATTTTGAGAAGATAGGATCATCTCGGTCAAGTTAATGCAGCTTTTATTTTCACGAAAAATCTTCAGACTTTGCGTCACCATAGCGGCCACGCCCTTTGGCGAAAAGTTACAATATTCGGTGTGGGGCATGATCAACATCTTAAGCCTTTTCTGTCCAATTTTCAAATGGATCCCTTCAACAAGCTCAGCACAGTAGCTAAAAACGTAAAGTATGACATTTATTGTAACCACTAGGTGGCGCTATATGTATAACTGAATTTTATCATATAGATGTTTTCAGGCCGTGACTATTACGTTGCCTGAGAAGTTTGAGATTTTTTGGAGCTTGAACATGGGAGTTATTAAGCATTTGCTCTTTCTGGACAAATGAAATTTTAAAGGCAATATTTGATGCCCCGCCCCCGTCATATAGTATTTCAAAAAGGCAAGATGTTTTGCCCAGTTTTTCTCTCAGGTCTTGAGATGATAAATGCCAAGTTTGAAGTCAATTGGATGAAAAATGTTTGCAAAGGGGGAAAAAGCATGACCACAGTGAATGTGCCAAAATAGGCCAAAATTGGACATAAAAAAATTCATAGCTCACTTCCTGTACATTTTAGCTACATGGTCCCAATAGACTTTTTTGTGCGTCTCGGGGTGCTACACGTGCCTGCCAATTTTTGTTGCTCTAGCTCAAACGTGCCGGGCTTGGTTTTTATTTTTCTACGCTAGGGGGCGCTATCGAGTCGCATTGTTATGACGACTTAATAATATCAAATTTTTCGCCGGGCCTGAGGAGTGTGCAAAGTTCGGTGAGTTTTCGTGAATGTTTAGGTACCCAAAATCGCGATCGTTTGCGGAGAATAAAGAATAATAATAATAACTAGAGCTGCGAGCAGCTATAAAGGGCCCTCGCAGCCCGGGCCACGTTGGGGTCCTTGCACGTTGGGCTACTGGCATATTGGAAGCAAAATTTCTTTGAAAATGGCATAATAAACGTTTACATGTAGAATATTTTTTTTTGCCAGTGTGTGTCAAGCTCAACGGGTTTTGGTGGTTGTTAAGACCTGCAAAAATCAGCGTCCTTTTTTATTTTTAGGCAATGAGTTGCCCTGATTGGTATTTTTTGTAAAAGTGTATATACACATCATCGCTCGTTGTACTCATTGCACAATGTTACTTTTATTGTCCAAAGGGGCAATCAAAAATGAATAAAACAAAATGGAAACGTGCATACGTTTGGATCGGTGTGAAGCCAGTGAACAATTTGAGTGGTGGAAACTAAAAGAATATTCATAAATGACTTAGTTATCACACTTAGAATGAGTGTACATTTTTTGTACAAAACACCGTATGTGGGTTTATATATATATATATATATATATATATATATATATAAATGCCTCAAGGGCTAGGTGGCGCTGTATTTATAACTGAATGTTGTCATAGAGATACCTTCAGGCCTTGATTATAAGCATACATGTCAAGTGTGGGATTTTTTTTGGAGCATGTACCGTGGAGTTATTAAGCATATCCTTCATTCACGATATTGCTTTTAATGTCCACAGAGGCTATCAAAAATAAATAAAAATATATATATGTTTGGATAAGTCTGATGCCAGTGAACATTTTGAGTGGTGGAAACTAAAAGAATATTCATAAATGACTTAGTTATCACACTCAGAATGAGTTGACATTTTTTGTACAAAATACCGTATGTGGGGTATTTTTTTTTTATGCCTCAAGGGCTAGGTGGCGCTGCATATATAACTGAATGTTGTCATAGAGATAGCTTCAGGCCTTGACGATAAACATACATGTCAAGTTTGGGATTTTTTGGAGCATGTACCGGGGAGTTATTAAGCATATCCTTTTTCAGTGCGAAACACAAATTTTGATGCCCCGCCTTCATCATATAGTATTTCGAAAGGTCAAGATTTTTCCCCCTGTCGTTGGCTCAGGACTTGACATGGTCCAGGTCAAGTCTTAACTCAGTCAGATGAAACGTGTAGGAGAAGTGGGCAAAAGTCTGCCCCCTGTGAATGTGCAAAAATTGTCAAAAATGGGACATTCAAAAATTCGTAGCTCACTTCCTGTTCATTTTAGCATATGGGTCCAAGAGACTTTTTTGTAGGTCTTGGGCTCCCTCATACACCTAAAAATATTCGTCGTTCTTGCTTAAACGTACAACCGGGGCTGCTTCGTTAAAAACTTCTAGGGGGCGCTATTGAGTCATTTTTGTAAAAATAGCACAATCAACAATAAAATATTGCTAATTTTACCAGGCCAGATGTGTGTGCCAAGTTTCATGAGTTTCTGTGCATGTTTAGACCCTCAAAACTGGCGTTATTTTCTTGGCGAACAGCGCTTAGCCACACCCACAGCAATTCGCGAAAACTCACAAACTTCGTGTTGTGACATCATGAAGGCCGAAACCCTCATCTGAGCAAATATGAGGTAGGTCCAGTTAACGTGTTTGGAGAAAAACGTAGAAGAAAATTCGTAAGAAAAAAAATTGCCACTAGGTGGCGCTATCAGTTAGATGAAATATAAGTCAGGAGATGTCTTTAGGGCTGGACTCTCATCAAATGTGTGAAATTTTGAGAAGATAGGATCATCTCGGTCAAGTTAATGCAGCTTTTATTTTCACGAAAAATCTTCAGACTTTGCGTCACCGTAGCGGCCACGCCCTTTGGCGAAAAGTTACAATATTCGGTGTGGGGCATGATCAACATCTTAAGGCCTTTCTGACCAATTTTCAAATGGATCCCTTCAACAAGCTCAGCACAGTAGCTAAAAACGTAAAGTATGACATTTATTGTAACCACTAGGTGGCGCTATATGTATAACTGAATTTTATCATATAGATGTTTTCAGGCCGTGACTATTACGTTGCCTGAGAAGTTTGAGATTTTTTGGAGCTTGAACATGGGAGTTATTAAGCATTTGCTCTTTCTGGACAAATGAAATTTTAAAGGCAATATTTGATGCCCCGCCCCCGTCATATAGTATTTCAAAAAGGCAAGATGTTTTGCCCAGTTTTTCTCTCAGGTCTTGAGATGATAAATGCCAAGTTTGAAGTCAATTGGATGAAAAATGTTTGCAAAGGGGGAAAAAGCATGACCACAGTGAATGTGCCAAAATAGGCCAAAATTGGACATAAAAAAATTCATAGCTCACTTCCTGTACATTTTAGCTACATGGTCCCAATAGACTTTTTTGTGCGTCTCGGGGTGCTACACGTGCCTGCCAATTTTCGTTGCTCTAGCTCAAACGTGCCGGGCTTGGTTTTTATTTTTCTATGCTAGGGGGCGCTATAGAGTCGCGTTGTTATGACGACTTCATAATATCAAATTTTTCGCCGGGCCTGAGGAGTGTGCAAAGTTTGGTGAGTTTTCGTAAATGTTTAGGTACCCAAAATCGTGATCGTTTACGGAGAAGAAGAAGAAGAATAATAATAATAATCCGATCGAAAAACAATAGGGACCTCGCAGCGGTAGCTGCTCGGGCCCTAATAATAATAATAATAATAATTTTTACAAAAACAATAGGGACCTCGCAGCGGTCGCTGCTCGGGCCCTAATAATAATAATTTTTACAAAAACAATAGGGACCTCGCAGCGGTCGCTGCTCGGGCCCTAATAATAATAATTCGAACGAAAAACAATAGGGACCTCACAGCGGTCGCTGCTCGGGCCCTAATAATAATAATAATTCGAACGAAAAACAATAGGGACCTCGCAGCGGTCGCTGCTCGGGCCCTAATAATAATAATAATTTTTACAAAAACAATAGGGACCTCGCAGCGGTCGCTGCTCGGGCCCTAATAATAATAATTCTTACAAAAACAAGAGGGACCTCGCAGCGGTCGCTGCTCGGGCCCTAATAATAATTTTTACAAAAACAATAGGGACCTCGCAATGGTCGCTGCTCGGGCCCTAATAATAATTCTTACAAAAACAAGAGGGACCTCGCAGCGGTCGCTGCTCGGGCCCTAATAACTAGAGCTGCGAGCAGCTATAAAGGGCCCTCGCAGCCCGGGCCACGTTGGAGTCCTTGCACGTTGGGGTACTTGCACGTTAGGGTACTGGCACGTTGGGGTACTGGCATATTGGAAGCAAAATTTCTTTGAAAATGGCATAATAAACGTTTACATGTAGAATATTTTTTTTGCCAGTGTGTGTCAAGCTCAACGGGTTTTGGGGATTGTTAAGACCTGCAAAAATCAGCGTCCTTTTTTATTTTTAGGCAATGAGTTGCCCTGATTGGTATTTTTTGTAAAAGTGTATATATACATCATCGCTCGTTGTACTCATTGCACAATGTTACTTTTATTGTCCAAAGGGGCAATCAAAAATGAATAAAACAAAATGGAAACGTACATACGTTTGGATCGGTGTGAAGCCAGTGAACAATTTGAGTGGTGGAAACTAAAAGAATATTCATAAATGACTTAGTCATCACACTTAGAATGAGTTTACATTTTTTGTACAAAATACCGTATGTGGGTTTTTTTTTTTTTTATATAAGCCTCAAGGGCTAGGTGGCGCTGTATTTATAACTGAATGTTGTCATCGAGATACCTTCAGGCCTTGATTATAAGCATACATGTCAAGTGTGGGATTTTTTTAGGAGCATGTACCGTGGAGTTATTAAGCATATCCTTCATTCACGATATTGCTTTTAATGTCCACAGAGGCTATCAAAAATAAATAAAAAAATATATATGTTTGGATAAGTCTGATGCCAGTGAACATTTTGAGCAGCGACCGCTGCGAGGTCCCTCTTGTTTTTATAAGAATTATTATTATTATTCCGCTTCTTCTTCTTCTTCTTCTTCTAAACATTTACGAAAACTCACCAAACTTTGCAATCTCTTCGGGCCCTGTTGTTGTCATAACAACGCGACTCTATAGCGCCCCCTAGCGTAGAAAAATAAAAACCAATCCCGGCCTGTTTGACCTAGAGCTATGAAAATTGGCAGGCATGTGTAACACCCCGAGACGCACAAAAAAGTCAGTGGAAGCCATTTCCTAAAATGTACAGGAAGTGACAGATTATCAATGTTTTCAATAATGTATTGTCACGCTGTATTTTTATTTTAAATTATTATGAAATCATTAGAGCCCTGCGATTGGCTGGCAACCAGTCCAGGGTGTCCCCCGCCTACTGCCCAGAGCCAGCTGAGATAGGCACCAGCACCCCCCGCGACCATTGTGAGGAATAAGCGGTCAAGAAAATGGATGGATGGATGGATGGAAATCATTAGAACTTGTGCTGAAATTAAGGTTGTCTCTGTTACCTCCATCCATCCATTTTCCTTTGGATGGATGGAAATCATTAGAACTTGTGCTGAAATTTAGGTTGTCTCTGTTACCTCCATCCATCCATTTTCCTGACCGCTTATTCCTCACAAGGGTCGCGGGGGGTGCTGGCGCCTATCTCAGCTGGCTTTGGGCTGTAAGCGGGGGACACCATG
This sequence comes from Festucalex cinctus, assembly GCF_051991245.1. Taxonomy (NCBI): domain Eukaryota; kingdom Metazoa; phylum Chordata; class Actinopteri; order Syngnathiformes; family Syngnathidae; genus Festucalex; species Festucalex cinctus. Next base: position 1,432,206 of record NC_135415.1, read on the forward strand.
GACTGGTTGCCAGCCAATCGCAGGGCACATAGAGGTCTCTGTTACGTGTTATATTTTATTTCTTTGGGGGGTTTTTTCTTTCTCTTTTCCTCTCTTTTGTGCCTGGTGTGTAGTTTTGATTGCCTTGTATTTTCGTAAACGAGCTGTTGCATCTCAAGGGGCTTATCCTGCAATAATGCAAATTTTCATCATCTAAAAACCTCATCTTGTATTGTTTTGTATTTTTAATTCTTAACTGCCATAAATTTCACGTTATTTTCATGACAAAATAAAATTGTGCAGACACTTGCAATGTAATTGTGGGATGCTGAAAGCATCCCACATATGTTGTTTCTAACCTTTATTATTGTGGGATGCTGAAAGCATCCCACATATGTTGTTTCTAACCTTTATTATTATTATACTTAAACTTATTATTATAGCATTTTATTCTCAACACTTTTTGCAATCAAACTACTCCTACATTATACTTCCGATTTACACCGTTCAAATTTCAACTTGCTGACAAAATTCACGCCTTTCGGGGTATTTATCGTTTGACTTTATATTACTTACAGTACTCGCATAATTTAATGTTAAAAATCTACTTTTCCCCATTCAGTTTTAATGGGACTGACACTGAATTTTTTCTAAGTCCCATTTTCCACGCCCACTTCCATACATACAACAGACCATCTTGACTTTCTTTCTGATATTGCTCGGTGGCGCAGTTGGGAGAGTGCATGTACAGTAAGCAGGAGGTCGCAGGTTCAAAGCCCACCGCCGACTGTACATTGCACATATGTCTGTGGCAATTACATAAACGGATATTAAGTATACCAACTGACTATCACACCAGGAAATGCGTTATACTGACATGATCAAACACATGTGTCCCAAATCAGCGCTGATGACTTTCAGCGTCAGGTGACACTTTGAATTACAAATAGGCCAATTCGCTCTGCTGTTCACAGGTCCGGTGGCTCACTGGCTTAAGCGCTTGCATAGCAAAGACAGCCCTACGAATGGTTCGCTGGTTCAAACCTCGGATGGAGCAACTTTTTTTTTTTTCTCAGTTTAGTCATAACACAACAAATTAACATCTATTTCGTTAAATGTCATTTGACAAACTATTTCTTCAAAATTAATCCATATTGCATAATGCATTCTATAATTTCACAAAATATCTTCACAATAGTGTTTTTGTTTGACCATTTTTGAGTTTTTAAAGTTTTAAATGAGCAATTCACATTCAAACCCAAAAACGTTGAATACTTTCCATTTCACTCCCAAACACGTGTACATGTTGTTGTTTTTTTGTTTTTGTTGTTTTTTTACACAAGAGCAGAGAGAAAGCTTTGACAAGCAGCTTGACAGAAAGTGATGGCTTCAACCATTGGGAGTTATTAGGTTCCATGTTTCAAAATCGGCCAGCAGGTGGCAGCAGAGTATTATCAATCATTCTGCTATTCGCAGTCAGCTTAGCATTCAGCTATTAGCATTCGGCTTTCAGCATCCCACGCAATTTCTTCAGAAATTGCTTAGTCTAGTTATTATACTTATTATAGCATTTTATTCTCAACACATTTTGCAATCAAACTACTCCTACATTATACTTCCGATTTACACCGTTCAAATTTCAACTTGCTGACAAAATTCATGCCTTTCGGGGTATTTATCGTTTGACTTCATATAACTTACAGTACTTGCATAATTTAATGTTAAAGATCTACTTTTCCCCATTCAGTTTTAATGGAACTGACACTGAATTTTTTCCAAGTCCCATTTTCCACGCCCACTTCCATACATAGAACAGACCATTATGACCGTCTTTTTGATACTGCTCAGTGGCGCAGTTGGGAGAGTGCATGTACAGTAAGCAGGAGGTCGCAGGTTCAAAGCCCACCGCCGACTGTACATTGCACATATGTCCGTGGCAATTACATAAACGGATATTAAGTATACCAACTGACTATCATACCAGGAATTGCGTTATACTGACATGATCAAACGCATGTGTCCCAAATCAGCGCTGACGACTTTCAGCGTCAGGTGACACTTTGAATTACAAATACGCCAATTCGCTCTGCTGCTCACAGGTCCGGTGGCTCACTGGCTTAAGCGCTTGCGCCAGGTGAATAGCAAAGTCAATGGTTCGCTGGTTCAAACCTCGAATGGAGCAACTTTTGGACATGGACATACTTCTTTTTTTTTTTTTAAGTTAAAACTAAAACTTTCGTCTTTTCATTTAAAATTCATCCATAATTTCTCATTTGTAATGTACAACCAATTTATCTTTCTTTATTCATTTAACATACATTTTATTGCATGTTCATACACATTCGCTGCTTCCATTTCACAACACTTCAGTGATGCCCCAAGTCTTCTGTGGGTCAGCGGATAGATTGGCAGTGCAGTAGCTCAGTGAACAGTAAACTGGTGAGGGTTCAATATCAGTCTCAGACTGGTTGAATTTAAACTTCAGTCTTTTCATTTATAATTCATTCATAATTTCTCATATGTAATTTACAGCCAATGTATCTTTCTTTATTAATTTAACATACATTTTATTTAATGCATTCTGGTTCAGCAAGACATCTCTCAATTACATTTCACACTTCAATGATTACAATAGCATTCTGCTATTAGCAGTCAGCTTAGCATTCAGCTATTAGCATTCGGCTTTCAGCATCCCACGCAATTTCTTCAGAAATTGCTTAGTCTAGTTGTGCTAATGTAGTTCCTACGCTGTTCTTTGGTGACACTATATTTAATTTTTACTGTGCAGTATAACAATTTCCCCCAACATATTACAAAAAATATTGGATTATTTTGTAATTGTATTTACTGCCATAAATTTCATTTTTGGTTTTATGTCTATGCCAAGGATTGTGCTGCTGGAATATCTAAATAATACCAATACTACTTACACTTTGTACCGTCATTTGCCTTTGATGCGGGCGGTGTAGGTTCACTTTGCCACCGGGGAGACCATGTTTGTATAAGAAAAAAACAAAAAACTACCACCTACACGCTTGAGATTGACACTGTAGTCCAAGTGAATTAAGGACTCAATGAGAAAACAACATGAAAGACTTTTATTTATTTTGTACAACACTCGCAATATACCAAATATTTCTTTTCATCAACTCTTGTTTGACAAAAGATCAACAAGTCTGGAATATTGTGAAATTTGAATTTGAAGACCTCCAGAATTTCTTCTTTTTCTTGTCTTTCTTGTCTTTTTATATTGCTCAGTCGCCTCAGCCTGTTCCTCCTCCCCCATGCACAGAACTTCGGGCATGTCCACTCTGGCAGAGAAGAGTTCACGGTTGGCCTCAACCCACTCTGCTGCATTTCTGCCATCATGCAGAACACGCACGTCAACCGAGTCCTATGGAAAGGCACAATTTGGTCAATAGATGATGTAAAAAGCCTAGGCCTACCCTCCACTGCTGTGTTCACACCAGCATTAAAATAGTAATGCAGGTTTCCAACATGAAACAAAACAAAGACTCAAATGGGACTAACATCAAATTAAAATCTGACCTTATTGTCATCCACCTTCCTTTTCTTCAGCCGAAACACTGGCAATACCTCACCTCGCAGGAGGGCTTTTGAAGAGGCTGTCCAGTGAGCAAACAGCTTTCCATGGCTTAAAAATTGATTAGGCAATTTAAGAAAAACTGAATGACAATATATATTACATATACTATCAAAAATAAAAGCATTTATAGCATCACCTCCCAAGACCAAAGTTTCCCATTAGTACAATACACCACCACCGCCGCAATCGTGGCATGTCCATCTGAAAAATACAGAAAAATCAGAAACTTGGATTGTATGTATTTTGTTGATGTAATTTTGAGCTTGCATTGAGTGAATCAACTTACAATAGTGAAATCATAGGGAGCATACAAAACACAGTAATAGGCATTCTTGGAGAAAAAAAAATAGCACATTTAATTTAATGCATATTTTTATTTTTTTTTTTTTACATACATTAAATTACGCCAAGCAAATAATAGCTAGTACCATCAACATAAAGATGCCACAGTCGATCCCATATGGCTGTCCTGGAAAACCCTACAATGTCCAAAAGAAGCTGTCAGTTTTGTTGGTGGTGGTTTTTAAACAATATTTTTCAACTAGGGGAAAATGTAATGGTGCATCTGAAGAAAAAAAAAATGTGTTATGTGTTTCAATAAGAGTAGGCCTAATTATCCATCCATCCATCCATCCATTTTCTTGACCGCTTATTCCTCACAAGGGTCGCGGGGGGTACTGGCGCCTATCTCAGCTGGCTCTGGGCAGTAAGGCCTAATTAAACTTTATTTCAAATTAATTTTTTTACAACGTACATCATCACTTTTTTACAGATAAGGGGTTAAACTTAAAAGTGACCTTTATGCAATAATTACATCCTTAACCCTTTTGGTGCTGGATGCTTCCATACCGTTCCAAAGGCCCATGTAACAATACAACTTTTTGCATGTATGCAATAAGAATGCCATATTTTCTGTTATAATAAAGATAACTCAAAGTTTTAACCACTTTAAGATGCGGATGCACGTAAAGTGCACCATAAATTAAATCTATTATTATTATTATTATTATTATTATTATTATTATTATTATTATTATTATTATTATTATTATTATTATTATTATTATTAGCCTCTGACAAAAGATCACCAAGAAGATTTAGCGAGAGAGTCATGGGTTATTAGTTGCCATTAGTGCACTTAGTTGATTGTAATCGACAACCTCGCCGCCGAAAAGATTCATGATTCTATATGTGTTTACAGCAGTTATACTGACGACCAACAAAATAAACTATGCATTTATAGTTTCTGTGCATAACAAAAAAAATAAATCATCAACTCACCGTTAAACACAGAACAACTAAATGTCAGCCGTTGTTGTGGTTAGTAAATATTTCCGCATTTATGTTAGGGTATGAAATGCTCCTTGAACATATTGACGCATTGATTCTGTATTCATAAATACAAGACAATATTCAGGGATTCTACAATGAAATATGGTTTTGAACCAACCATGGTACAAACATTTTCTAAATTGATTAGGATTATGGTATTGTGCAGGCCTATATTTAAAACACAGGTACATGAAAATTTTCATAATCTACCTTTTTAGAGAAGGACTGATAGGGCACTATGTAAAAATTCTGGACATAATGTTAAAACTATGAATATGAAATGAGGAAATCTTCTTAGCCTTAAGATGATGATTATTATTATTTTCAAATTACACTTTTACCAGTACATGCCGCTCTTGGCCGTTCCATATGAAACAATATTGTCTCGTCACATTCCATTTAACATACCGTATAATGAACGTGCTGGTCACAAGCATTCCACTGCGGCGGTTTGGAGTGTTTTTTTTTTTTTTTTTGCTAACTGTGGTCATGTTAACGTAGCTGCTACAAAATAAACAAATTGTCATTGTCATACCTGCAAGTGACGCGCGAGCATCATCTCATTGTTTTTTCTTTTCCGCCGATTGAAGCATAAAGTATACCCCACCCCCTCCCCCTTTCTCTAGTAGTTTGCTCGGAGCAAAAGTGCACCCCGCAGCCCTCCCCCTTTCCCTAATAGGAACAAACTACTAGGGGAGGGGGGGCACCAACGTAGACCAGCGATACCGCTCGTCGAGTAAATAATGCTACGTTATTTTTTGTATTTATTAACATGCTTTACAAGCTTTTATTTTAAATATTAGACACTGATATTATAATTACTAATATGATTATTTTTACGGGCTTGATTTGTTTTTTGGTGCCCCCTTAGGCAGTTGGTGCCCTACGCGCAGTGCGTGGTAAGCGTATGCGGAGCGCCGTGTCTGGGTGGCTATGACATTGTAAATGCTTTAGCACTGAGCTAAGCGTCTTACAAGTACGAGAAGAGCAAATGGCTCTTGTCAAGAGATTTTAGTTTTAACTACCGGTTTAATCCTATAAGATCAACATTTTTTTACGTTCTTTGCACGGTGAGAAGTACCATAACACTCAAGGGAGAATTTTGCGTGGTCATGTGATCACAAAGGCAGGAAGCCCACATCATGGCCATCTTGCTGTGGTGAAGGGAAGCACATTGGAAAAGATGTAGGCCTATTTTTACTCGAAAAGTTGTTCAGTGTTAGCACGTCCGCCTCCCAGTTCTGAGGACTCTGGTTCGAGTCCAGGCTCCGGCCTTCCTGGGTGGAGTTTGCATGTTCTCCCCGTGCCCGCGTGGGTCTTCTCCGGGTACTCCGGTCTCCTCCCACATTCCAAAGACATGCATGGCAGGTTAATTGGGTGCTCCGAATTGTCCCTAGGTGTGCTTGTGAGTGTGGATGGTTGTTCGTCTCTGTGTGCCCTGCGATTGGCTGGCAACCAGTCCAGGGTGTCCCCTGCCTACTGCCCAAAAGCCAGCTGAGATAGGCTCCAGCACCACCCGCGACCCTTGTGAGGAATAAGCGGTCAAGAAAATGGATGGATGGATGGATGGAAGTTGTTCAGTCAATTTTCTGCATTTTAGGTCAAATGAGAGTTATGTCAAACAAGATTATCTGAGACTAAAATTATAGGTTACACATATTGGTGAATTTGTCACTGGTAAAAACATGTGAATCACGTACCTCAAAATTAGCCATGTTTTTTAAGCTAGCCTTTCACAAAATGGTGGCTATGGGGCAAATTGAGCCAAAGGCTTTGGGGTAAACTGAGCCAGTGGTTCAACTTACTGAAATTCAGATGAATCTTTGATGTATTAAATGGTATTTTACTGAAGTACAGTCCCCCTCGTTATCCTCTTTTAAAACACATCTTAAAACACATCTGTATTGTTTGGCTTTTGGCACAACATGAGACTTGTTCTTGGAGTTTTGTGGTGTGTATGAGTTTGATGTTTAGTCTACTTATTTATGTATTTATTTATCTCTTTATTCACTACTTCTTATTTATTCACTGATGTAAAAATGTATTTACTTGTAAAAAACAAAAACAAAAAAAAAAAAACCTGTATTTGCACTTCAAAATGTTTGCTTTGTTCTTGTTTACTGCAAAACTGATGTTTATGTACAGCACTTTGTATACAGCAACGGCTGTTCTTAAAGCGCTTTATAAACTAGAAAATGCCATTTCTGGAGAAATGGCGTGTGAAGGCTGGAGAGCTGAATGAATACCTGTGGAATGATTTGGAATCATGTTGAATGATGTTGAATGATATTGAATGGTGTTGAATGGAAAGTGTAGAATGTGGGAATAATCGGCTACGAAATCGGCAATTGTGAATTTTGGAACTGAAAAGCTGTAAGAGCTCATGTCGTGAGTAACTGGAACAGATTGAAGTTGGAATGAAGTAAATCGGATGAATAATGTGGAAGTAAATGGAAAGTGTAGAATGTGGGAATAATCGGCTACCCATCCATCCATCTTCTTCCGCTTATCCGGGGTCGGGTCGCGGGGGCAGCAGCTTCAGGAGGGAAACCCAGACTTCCCTCTCCCCAGCCACTTCAACCAGCTCCTCCGGCGGGATCCCAAGGCGTTCCCAGGCCAGCCGAGAGACATAGTCTCTAAGTTCTCTCTAAGGTCTCCTCCCACATTCCAAAGATATGCATGGCAGGTTAATTGGGTGCTCCGAATTGTCCCTAGGTGTGCATGTGAGTGTGGATGGTTGTTCGTCTCTGTGTGCCTTGCGATTGGTTGCAACCAGTCCAGGGTGTCCCCCGCCTACTGCCCAGAGCCAGCTGAGATAGGCGCCAGCAGCCCCCGCGACCCTTGTGAGGAATAAGCGGTCAAGAAAATGGATGGATGGATAGTTACACGTCAAAAAAGTGGGCGGAATAAGAAGAAGAAGAAATAACATGTGTGAAGGCCTCCAGCCTTCACACAATAAAGTTGAGTTGGGTTGAAGTACACTCAACTGATTTGCTGTTTTATCATATTTTAATCATTACAGAGAAGAAAAAAAGAGGTAGCATGTTGAGACCCTATAAGAGGAAAACAAGCTGGGGCTCGTCACCCTTTGAAGAGCTGGAAAAAACAGTCAATGAAGTCAAGAGTGGAAAGTCCATCAGATCAGCGGCAAATGAAAAATATTGACAGGTCAACATTGAGCAGATACATGAAAAAGAGCTGTAAAGGAAAGTGAAAATAGCTGGATATGGTGGAACGGCAGAAGCAAAAAGAGTCTTCTCAGAGGAGATCGAGAAAGAGCTTGCAGAACACATCAAGAAGCTTGCAGAGCAGTTTCATGGCCTTACCCCAAATAAATGTTGTTAATTTGCTTTAGAATTGGCTAAAAGAAATAACATTCCCACCCCTAACAACTGGACAGAGAACGGTTTAGCCGGTAAAGTACAAAAACCTTACCTTTTGAGTCGCTAGATGGTACTGAAACAGGTGTATGATTAAAAAATAATAGTAATTAAATAAACCCTAACTTTAAGTTGTGTGTAAAATAATGACATCCACGACGATTCCCTGTACAAGTTGCATTGCTCATCTGAGGACTGCTTGTGAAATTACAAATTTCTATGTTTTGATTGTGGATGGCTGGTTAATTAGTCCGACATTTAAAATTATTTATTATTATTATTATTATTATTATTATTTATTTTTATTATTATTTTTTTTTACTTTACAAAATCATCTCACGGGCCGGATTAAACCCCTCTGTGGGCCTGATCCGGCCCGCGGGCCGTATGTTTGACACCCCTGCATTAGAGTAAATATAAATGTAACTATGAACGAACATCATTTTAAGAGAATATTGGTAACTAGGAGGAAATGCCTTTTAAGAATAATTTGATGAGGTTTATATTGTTTTTAAACATGAAAAAGTCTCTTTTGCTTTTATATGATGTTTCGACGTGAGTGATTCGTTAAAAACCTCTTTTTTTGCCCAAATACTAATGCTTTACTCCTGTATTTGTATTTGTTGATTACTGTACTATTATGCCTGGTTCACACGGCAGGAGAATTGGCCCGATTTTAGCCCCGAATTTCCCCTTCCGACAATCGTGAGGACGACCTGAGACGCAAGCGATAATCTTCACAGATAATCCTGCCATGTGAATTGTCACCATACATGGCGCCTCCCGATATCGGCGCTCGGACTTGAAAGCGGGCATATCCATAATGTTGGATTATTTGGCCCAATTTCCCTCCGCGTGGATGATTGACAGTGACGTGCAGCCAATCAGAAAGCGAGCCAGCGAGGAAGCCGGTGGGAATCCAAAATCAAAACAGTCATAAGCAGTAGAAAGTCCGTGTTCGCGCTGTTACACTTTATTTTATTTTATTTTTTTATTATTTGTATTTTTTTTTTTTATACACGCACACACATTCTCCACAAATAAACGTGGTCTCCGGGTGGGACGCCAACCCGCGCCCCCAGCACCGAGCCGAGGGCAAGCGATGTCTCGCCAGTGCCCATTTACACTCCTCAACACCTTTTCTTTTTATGCCGCTTTTTCGGCTGAAAACCAGGATCGACTCATGTTGACAACTCGGAAGCCACGTTTAATCTCGAGAGGTTTTGCGAGACTTCCCATCACATTCTTGAATGAACTCGGCTCGTGTGGAGTGTGTTGATTGCGCAGTGTGGCCGCACACCACGCACGGTACGTTCAAAACTGGAACTCCCGTGATTTTTCTCTTCACGTGTGGTGTCTGTCAAAGATTGGAAATCGGCCGACAATTTTAAAATCTTGCCGTGTGAACCAGGCTTAACCCCCACAACCCGAGACCAATTTCTCTGCGCTTTGAATTCTGGGAACTCATACAGAAGTTTCAAGATGGCGGCGAGCAGGAGGCTGACCAAGGTAAATCATTCGACTTCGTTGTAGTCCCATCACCTGTATTCCGTTGGAGGTTATACTTTCCGAAAATCGTTGATACAAGCGGACACTAGTCCACAATGTAAATGATTATACATCGTTCAAATTGTGTACTTCTACCTTCATACCTAGCTGATCTTAAAGCACCCGGCAAAATAGGCCAGCAGCGGTGACTAGTTAGAAAGAATTGAACTACGAAATCTATTGATTTCATGTTTGATGGCATTGCATTGTAGATAGTTTTGTGTGCGTGAACAAGACGTTAGTGTTTGTTGACGGTCACCTGAAACGGTGAATTTCCAAGACAATGCGTCGTGTTTGCTAATCAGCTAACTTGCTCTCCTAGTATCTGAGCTGCGTTTAAGCTAGTTCGTCGGCTAATGTCGACTGAAAGAGTTTAGTGTCCACCAACAGTAATTCGGGTAAAATTCAGGTCTTACATGTGTTGGTATTGTTATTGTTGTAGTTACAATGCATTGTAAAAGCAAGTTTTAAGAATTCCGTTTACCCATTGAGCACTTGGAGCTGGATCTTGCTGTTTCGTTTTTTGTCAACCTTGTTGATGTGCGCACATATCGCCCGATTCATGCTGTGATTATGTTCAATACATGTAGTCGTAACTGAATTTAACGTAGTCCATCGAGTCTCGTTACTTTTACGGCTTTAATTTGGATCAATTGGGGATATTACCGAGATTTTCGGCCTTTTTATTTTTTTTTATTTTTACTAAGTGTAGAACAAGAATGCATATTTACTGGTTGTTTTAGCATTTTTTTTCTTTACCGTGCACACAACTCAAATATTTTGCTTTCATAAATAAGCAGAATACACACCATCAATCAACACCAGAAAACATTCTTTGAATAATGAAAAAAATGTCTTTGATTAGAAAAATAAATAGACAGGTAATGCAATCAAAGGAGAAGTATAATTTAAGCATATTTATAATCTCCCTCCCCTCGCATTTATTGATCTTCTGTTAAGTTCAATGGGGACAAATAATGCATTTGACTGTTTTTTTTTTTATACACCACCACTGAACTTAATACAGGCTAACTATTTACACAGGTTGAAAAATTCCCAACTTGACCATGAGATGGGGAAAAAAAAAACATTTACTACTGTACAGTAGGTTTGGTGAACGCAGATATTAGTACACGACAGTAAATGTGCATTAGTTGACAGCATGCCAGAGCTGGATATTGGACATGCTGTAGAACAGGGGTGTCCAAACTTTTTAATTTGAGGGCCACATACAGAAAATCAGAAGGACGCAAGGACCACATAATGTTATGAAGAGAAATTGTGTTTAGTCCTAAAAATTGTACAAATAATTTATTTGTGCATATTTAGAACAATGCTACAGTATATAAACCAATTAATTTGTAATATGGCAGTAGGATAATTATAGTTTTGGAATTTTTCATTTTAGTTAGTTTTTATTAGATTTCAGGGTGGTTCTGTTAGTTTTTATTTAGTTATTTAAAAAATGCTTAGTTTTAGTTTGTTAGTTTCAGTATTAGTTTTTTTTGTGTGCGCAATATTCAAAAAACAGCACTGAAGGTGCTTTTCTATTGGCTACTGCTAGATGACGTCACTTCTGTGTGACATACGTTCAAATGTCATTATTCCGGTTTATATCAAAATAAATCTACTAAAAATCACATTTAAAATCATCCCCAAAAGCTCATGCATTCAATTAATTACCAAAGACTAAAACAAAGGACATGTTTGCTATAATTGTGTCCAACTTCAATATATTCCACCAATTCACGCCATGAGATCTTCCAGCTTTTCAGTTCCAAAATTTACGCGTTACCGACAATTCTCGATTTCATACCCGATTATTTCCCACATTCATAGGGGTGTCCCGATACACCTTTTTCCACTTTCGATCCGATACCGATATTTCAGCCTCAACTACTGTCCGATACCGATATCAGTCCGATACCATATCAGTAGGGGTGTCCCGATGCAACGCTTTCTACTTCCGATCCAATACTGATATTTTAGTTTAGAGTACTGTAAATTAACAATATCAGTCCGATACCATATCAGCAGGAATGATACGTTTGTTTTTGTATGAAATGTTAGAAGAAACTTGATCAAGTGATGATTATTTAAATAAGGAATAATCAGCACCGTAAGTATGAGAAAATATGACCCGTTTATTCCTAAATTTGGGTGACCTAACTGCAACTATAAGTATGTCCTGCATTTTAATAAAATAAATACAAAATAAAAGACCCTGAGAAATAACCTGAATAAAGTAAACAAAAACATATACTCTTTGAAGTGCAAAATAGCAATTTACAGCAGTACATACAGAATCTTATATATATATTTATATATTTATATATATATATATATATATATATATATATATATATATATATATATACATACATATATTAGGGGTGTGAATTGCCTAGTACCTGACGATTCGATTCGGATCACGATTCACAGGTCACGATTCGATTCGATACCGATTAATCCCGATACGAATTTATAAGTCGATTGTTGCGATTTTTTTTTCATTCAAATTTAGAAAATACTAATCAGTAAGCTTGTAGAGTGTAAGATTTATATGAAAATGTATTATTTATTTATCTGAAATTTCAGTCTTATAGAGGTTGTAATCTGTTTCATGTTTGAACAGCATTAAAATAAAATATTTAGGCTTAATGTTCCGTTCATATAACATTCTTCCATGCTCAAGGTGTGAATCCTAACCCGAAGTCAGACGTTTTGTTGAATATTTTTCCATTAAAAATGGAAGTTTAAAAATCGATTCACACACACACAAAAAAAAAAAAAAGGCAATGATGATAAGACGTTTAATCGGTAAGACTACCGAATGAATTCTGAGCTCAAAAAAAAAAAAAAAAAAATCGATTTTTTTTTTAAATGAATCGTTTCGAGAATCGCGCGATGTAGTATCGCGATACATCGCCGAATCGATTTTTTTAACACCCCTAATATATATATATATATATATAATATAGTGTATGGTCACGATGGTGGGAACAGCGGGCGGGACAAAAAAAATATATAACCAACACAATATTGGCCACTCTCTCACTGCTCAATGTGTCCCAAGCTCCAATTTAAAATAAATAAAAATGAATATGTAACTCTAATAAAAGTAGAAACACAGTTGGATTTCACTATTCCTCCAACTTCCCTTTCTGCAGACCAAGCATAATGTGGAGATTCTTTTTTAAGAAGATGAGCATTTCAGCATGCCGCCCCGTCAGCTTGCTTCTATACTATGCTCCTCTATGAGAAATGAAGTTGCTCTGATGATTCGTGAAAACTCACAAATTTTGTGTTATGACATCATGAAGGCCGGCCGGAACCCTCATCTGAGCAAATATGAGGTAGGTCCATTTAACGTGGTTGGAGAAAAAAAATGAAGAAAATTCCTAAGACAAAAAATTGCCATTAGGTGGCACTATTAGTAAGATGAAATATAAGTTCATAGATGTCTTAAGGGCTGGGGACTCATCAAATGTGTGAAATTTTTTAGAAGATAGGATCATCTGGGTAAAGTTAAAGCAGCTTTTATTGTCACGAAAAATCTTCAGACTTTGCGGCACCGTAATGGCCACACCCTTTGACGAAAAGTTACAAAATTCGGTGTGGGGCATGATCAACATCTTAAGGCTTTTCTGACCAATTTTCAACTGGATCCCGTCAACGAGCTTGGCACAGTAGCTGAAAGCGTAAAGTATGACATTTATTGTTACCACTAGGTGGCGTTATATCTATAACCGAATTTTATCATATAGATGTTTTCAGGCAGTAACTATTAAGTTGCATGAGAAGTTTGAGATTTTTTGGAGCTTGTACATGGGAGTTATTAAGCATTTTCTCTTTCTGGACAAATGAAATTTTAAAGGCAATTTTTGATGCCCCGCCCCCGTCATATAGTATTTCGGAAAGTCAAGATTTTTTGCCCAGTTGTTGTCTCAGGTCTTGACATGATACATGGCAAGTTTGAAGTCAATTGGATGAAAAATGTTTGCAAAGGGGGAAAAAGTATGACCACAGTGAATGTGCCAAAATGGGCCAAAATTGGACATTCAAAAATTCATAGCTCACTTCCTGTACATTTTAGGAATTGGCCTCCACTGACTTTTTTTTTGTGCGTCTCGGGGTGCTACACGTGCCTGCCAATTTTCGCTAGGGGTGTCCCGATACACCTTTTTCCACTTTCGATCCGATACCGATATTTCAGCCTCAAGTACTGTCCGATACTGATATCAGTCCGATACCATATCAGTAGGGGTGTCCCGATGCAACGCTTTCTACTTCCGATCCAATACTGATATTTTAGCTTCGAGTACTGTAAATTAAAGGGACACTTTACTTATTGATCCATTTTTAGCAGCAAAAAGTTGCTACTTTTTCAATAATTAATTTGGTGACGTGATTATTTTTTTATGTACATTTAATAACTTTGAAACCGATGTTAAAATGAATCGAACGCCGGCATGTTTGTTACACGTGACTAAATAACCCGGATGTTTACGTCACTAGTGTGTAAACGCTACACTATGGAAGCACTATGCAACGCAGCCGTGCATCTAGCGTCAAACCCGGAAGGATTAAACCTTATCGCTTCGATCCAACACGACAAAATAACCCTACCGAAGGAAAGGCTGCCTTGGATGTGAAAGTTGTGGCGCCAGATGGTCTTTTCGGGCACAAAATAAACTTTAACGAACGAGTGAATCAGGCGGGGGGTGGTGCGGGAGCTGCACAGGAATGGACAATCCGCTAATGAATGTGTGCTGTCTGGAAATGAAAGAACTCGAGGATCGGTTCCTTGCGGACAATCTCAACTGCCAATATCCAACAGGTAAAGTGACACACAGCACGAGCAATGCAAAACGTGTGGAACTGACGAACTATTTCAGGAAAAAGAAAAAATAGTAAAATTAAATGTATCGTCGTTACAGCGCCCAACCTCCCCTAGCTGTTTTTTTTCTTTTCTTTTTTTGCGTAGCGTCCCGATGATGTAAACGAAAGGTTGCAAGAAGGTTGTGTATTAACCGTGTTTATTTATAGACAGAATGAAGTAAGGAAATGCGAGACGCCGTTACCTAGGCTGGTTATCAATGGTTTGGATCCGAACGAAATGCAAATGAAAGTGGAAGGCACCACAGGAAGAACAGCGGGACAGAACACAAATGTAGTACGTCGCACATGCCGATGATAATGACACTAATCCACATTCTATCATTTTTTTTGTTAAAATAAGATTATGAACATGGTCAGTTTGTTTAGTATAAACAACTTACGAGCTAATAAAACATAACGTCCTCATCCCCGTACTTGACGATGTTCACACTCAAATGAATTATGAAATAAAACAGTCCGTGCAGTATAATAACGAATGCCCCCCCCCCCCCCCCACCCCCCACCCCCTAAACATGCCTACCTTTCGCTTTAAATTTGCTTGGCTTCTCCGAGATCTTTCAGTGGCCGTAGGTAGACCTCGATTTGTGTCGGCTGTTGGTGAGAGTGAAGGCTCCGTGTTGCTAGCAGTTGCGGAAGTAGCCGCCAGAGATCCTCCATCGGCTTGATTATTTCCCACGTCTGGTTCTTTAAAGATACTCGGTACTGCGTTGGGCTTTAGTATTAGGCGTGTGGCGTACCCCATCTCAAATTGTAACATATTTTCTTAGTCCTCATGCCTGAAATGTTCGCTGCGCGCACGCCTGCTTGTCCTTCGGGAGGTTGACAGCACTTAGCAAACAAACCATTGTCTACTCAAGTCGTTTTTTTTTTTCTTTTTTTTTTTTCTTTTTTTTTTTAGGGGGGTCTCGCGGGTTTTTCCTTGCCGACGCCTTGCAAAATTTTGCAATACACAAAGGCATAAGTGACAGTTTGTGTCCTCCTCGTTGTTATGTCTGCGTGAACTACTGTTCGCCAAGCGAGTATACACACTTGTTACGTCACCACTCGGGGGCGTTCCAACACGGAAGTACTTCTATGTTGAAGAAAAGTTAAATAAATCAATATAAGGGTGTATTCTTCAGCTCTTATGCATTTTTCGTAGCTAAACTAACTATTTACTGCCGATCAAGCCATACATGTAAAATTAAAGGAGCCTTCCTTTAACAACATCAGTCCGATACCATATCAGCAGGAATGATATGTTTGTTTTAGAATGAAATGTTAGAAGAAACTTGATCAAGTGTTATTTAAATAAGGAATAATCAGCACCTTAAGTATGAGAAAATATAACCAACACAATATTGGCCACTCACTCACTGTCAACGTGTCCGAAGCTCCATTTTAAAATAAATAAAAATGAACATGTAACTATAATAAAAGTAGAAAAACAGTTGGTTCATTTCACTATTCCTCCAACTTCCCTTTCTGCAGACCAAGCATAATGTGGAGATTCTTTTTTAAGAAGATGAGCATTTCAGCATGCCGCATGAATCATTCATGATAAATGAAGTTGCTCTGAGCTCCAGATGTCCGTGGTGAAGCTAACAGCGTTAGCATTTGCTACATAAGCCGCTATACACCTTTGAATGTCACCATGCATCCGCGGTATAGTTTTATCTACGAAATAGTGGCGGCTCGAAATAACGTAGCGAGGCTTGAGGTGCTCAATTACATTTAAAGCCAACAGTACTAACGATTGACAGGCTGGCCATCAAGCACAATAAATTAAGCGATCTTTACGGTGATACTTACGTGAAGCCTTTTTGCCGTCCCGTGGGAGTTTTACGGTGTGAAAATGATTCCGAGAGCGTTGACTGTCTGATTATTCGCCTTGGTTCTCTTCTCAAAATCCTCATCCTCTTGTGATACTTTTTCAAATGCTTGATGAGGTTGGTTAGATTAAACTTCTCCCTTTCTTTTCCACCACGGGGAGCTTCTGCTTTTGACAAATGTTGCTGTCCACTGTCTTTTTCTTTTTTCAATGAAAATTACTCCCACACTGTTGACATTCTCTCTTCCTCAGTTAGCTAAAAGCTAATTCACATGCATGCATGCTTGTTTGTTTGATCACGTGAGCGCTACATGCTGCTGGATAGAAAATCAGGAGCGGAAGTTCGAACGGACTGTTTATATATGTGTGCAAATATCGGATATTTTTGGACATGGACAAAAAAAATCCGATAGTGTTTTTTTGGCTGATATCGGATACAGATCCGATATCAGTATCGGATCGGGACACCCCTAGTAATTTACAACCAATGTATCTTTAACATACGTTTTATAACATACGTTTTTTAACATATGTTTTATTTAATGCATTCAATTTAATGTTCAATGACAGATTCACTGTTTCAGCAAGACAACTCTCAATTACATTTCAAAAAACTTAAATGACGGCACTAAGTCTCCTATGGGTCAGTGGGGAGAGTGGCTGTGGGGCAGCTCATTGAACAGTAAACAGGAGGCGAGGGGTTGAAACCAGCCTCAGACTACTTGAATTCCAACTTTTGTCTTTTCATTTATAATTCATCTACAATTGATAATTTCTAATTTACACACAATTTATCTTTCATTGTAATTTGTTTGCCACATATTTAATGCATTCTATTTAATGTTCAATGACACATTCACTGGTTACTAGTAATTAATAATTAATTACTATGTAATTTTCACATTATTTATCTTTCTATTTCCTTCATTAGCATTCAGCTATTAGCATTTAGCTTAGCATTCAGCTATTAGCATTCAGCTTTCAGCATTCCCACGCAATTTCTCCAGAAATTGCTTAGTCTAGTTATTATTAATATTCTTACTTCTTGGATTTTATTCCTCACACTTTTTCTGTCGTGCTACTACTTCCACATTATTCACTCCATTCAAACTTTGACATATTCCAAAAATTAACGAGATGACGGCGTCCATTTTTCACAGTTCAAACATTCATAGTTTTCCCACAGTCCCCTGTTTTGTACCCCGATTTCCCCCATGCAAGCGGATGGAGAGAAAAT